>NW_024343388.1:0-392 GCF_902729225.1 Pteropus medius
TTTCTCCATAATAGCTCATTCAATCTACATTGGATTTTACTCTTCTAATAGTTACTCTGCAAGATACAGGCTTTTTTGTTTTGTTTCGTTTGTTTGTTTGTTCGAATGGGACCTTTTCTCACAATTAGATTGTAAAACACTATGGAAAATAAATGAGTATTTTTATATTTTCTTATTTATCTAGGCTTAAAACAACTCATGAATTGAGCATGTGTTAAGGTTCCTTTTAGATAATATTCAATTAGGAAGAACTTTGATTAAACCTAAATTAGTAAGTACTTTCATTTTTTGCAAATTATGGAACTATTATACAGCTTTTGTGTGTAACTGTGTATATGTGTGTATTTGGGAAAGGAAGGAAGGAGTGGGAAAGGGGCGAAGGGGGTGAGAAG
>NW_024343389.1:0-1124 GCF_902729225.1 Pteropus medius
AGCAATATCGCTCTTTCTTCATTTTCTTATGCAGACAAAAATTTAAACTTAACCTCATTTAACTCTAAAACTTCCTAAGAATTCTTCTCCCATACAGTACATCGTGTGTTAGGGCCTCAAGAAATGAATGGTGAGACATAGATTTCACACATAGCAAGCTCCCAGGTTTAACTACCTGTGAGCAGGTTCGCTGACCAGAAGATTGTTCATCACGTTCCTGGTTATGTCGGCACAGGCAGAGTGTATGAGATGTCCTCACCCAGAGACCAGTGCCTCCCAGATGTGATCATGGACCTCGTGTCCCAGCGCATCCTGGAAGCCAGAAATTCTGCGTCTCCTCCTGCCTGCTCTGCAGCTCCCCCTGGGACAGAGCACTCTCAGGGGTTGGCTTCTGTTTCAGGAGTGACAGTTCCTGGAACTGGTGTGAGGTGGCACGTGCTCCTTTTGAGTCCAGCCAAGGAGACCTTTCAAAATGGGACCTCACCTGAGGTCCAACAGGTCCCTTGCCTGTGGTGCTCTCCATATTGCAGCTTCCTGGGAGAGACTTGACTTTGTTCAGTGATTTCCTGTCTAGTGATGTCTGTCCAGGTGCTAGTTACACATCGTGAGATTATATCCCTACATCTAATAACAGATCAAAGGTCACCTCTGAGCACACATCTGGTGTGTGCATCTAATTCACTGAATAGTGGAAGTAGCGTGAGCGTTGAGCCACATGGTGTGTATCTACAGGGCTTCTCAGAAGTGTCCTTCATTGGAAAAACCTAAAGAACATAACTGGTCCAGCAAGACCCCAAAAGATTGTGGACTCATGGGAGTGTTCCCTGTGTCATGCATCTGTCATCCCCAAGGTTCACAGTGGAGGATGAAGGATGCAGTGATTTTTTCCGTATGAAGTGGGGGCAGAATAGGGCAAGGTGCTGCACTTGGTGTGACTGCAAAGGCTCCCTGCATTGAGTGTGTTTACGTATTTTATCGCCTTCTCTACATTATGATGTTTAACAACTTTCAAATATTTCTTGATGGGGAGACTCTTCCCCTCATGATGGAACCAGTTCTTAGATACAGCACAGGTCTTAGCCTGGCACACGCCTTTCACATGGAAACTAAGCCTCCAGGGCACC
>NW_024343390.1:0-584 GCF_902729225.1 Pteropus medius
AATCACTGCTGCTCTGGGTACCACATTTTGAGAAATAGTAATTTAGAAATTAACAAATTTATTTTGAGATTTACTGATTTACATAGTGTGGTAGGCAGAATGACGGTCCCCAAAGGTGTGCCCTAATCTCCTGAAGCTGTGAGTATGTCACGTTACATAGAAGAAGAGATTTTTTTCAGATGTGATTAAGGTTAAAAACGTCAAGGAGGGAAGAAGACGCTGGGTAATGAAGGTAGATCCAATATAAGCACACAGGTCTTTAAAAACCTTCTCAGCTGTAGTAGCGAGCAGATGTGACTACGAAAGAATGGTCAGAGAGATGAAACGTTACCGTCCTGCAAGAGGAGGGAAGGGCGCCTTGAGCCAAGGAAGGCAGGCAGCCTCTAGAAGCTAGGAAAGGCAAATAAACAGATTCTCACGTAGAGCCTCCAGAAACTCGATTCTTCCATCACCTTGACTTTACCTTACCGAGACTCATGTTGGATTTCCCACCTATATAGAACTACAGAATAAATCTGCCTTTTTAGGCTACTAAGTGTGTTACAGTAACAATAGGAAATGAATACAAGTACTGAAAAATTGTT
>NW_024343391.1:0-365 GCF_902729225.1 Pteropus medius
TTTTTTTTTTTTTTTTTTTTTTTTTTTTTTTTTTTTTTTTTTTTTTTGCTTCCTACATCTCACGTTCAGCCAGAGATATATGAACAGTTGGTCACTCCTGGGTATACACACAGCGTTACATCTGTGTGCAGCCTTCCAGACCTCCAAGGAAGATATCAATGTTTACTATGGCTATCTCACTCCTTGAATGTCACTATTAATTTTTGACAAGTCTGCCTGTGTTTTGCTTGCCCCAACTAGGACTGCAATCTCAGGATAACTGCATGCTGGTCTTCCCTATTCATTTGCCACCAAGATGATTAATGTTTTCATAGGTTTTTCTGCATTCCACTCCAAAATAATTCAGCCTCCTCCAGCAGCAAACA
>NW_024343392.1:0-1391 GCF_902729225.1 Pteropus medius
CAGGTGATCACTTGAATATCTCTTTTAAGTTCCTTTGCAAATGTTTACTGTCAGCTGAGGATTTGGGGGCCTTTGTCACTCTCTACAGTTAGTCCCTGTTCGATGTCATTTCTGTCATTTAAAACTCATCCCAAAAACGTCAACTCTATTATAACCTCATTCCTGTCTCCTAGAAGCAGGATTGGTCTGGAAGTTACTTAGGGAATGCCATTCTACTTTTTTGGGACTTAGTGTCATTACTTCACAGATATGTCTGTCTGTCTCTCTGTCTATGTAAAGGAAAAGCTTTAAAAGGCCCCTTTACGTCTGGATGGTGAGGCTTGGAGAACATGGCCTAGAAAGAAATGGCAAGCAAAAAGGAGTCAGCTAGACTGCCCTCTCTACAAAGACAAAGCTGACCGGTTCCTCTGGAGGTTGAGGAGTAGCCAGCAGGGAGGGGCAGGGAAGGTTCTAGAAGACGAGCGGACTGGAATCTGGAGATCGGCTGTGCTGCTATGACATTCTTAGCAGCCGACAGCTGAAGTTCCTTTAAGAATATAACCTTTCTGGAAATACTTCACTTTCGGTCACTGGGGCTCTGTGTCCCTGCCTCTTCTGTAATCATCTGTGACACAGACAGCCTTGGCTCTTGGCATTTGAAGAGAGAAGACGTGAGGGTAGGTATGCTGTGGAGCAAGGTCTGCGGGAGAGGGCGAGCACATGTACCCTTCGGCAGACGCGGGAGCTTGAAGCCCAGCGACTCCATACCTGCTCCCCTCTGCCCTGCTCCGCCCCCCTCCGCCCCGCTCCGCCCTCATTGGCCTCATCCTACTTGTGGAAGGACTGGGAGGGCGACTGCTCCATCTCATTTGGCTCTCAAAAGGCTGGTGATCCCAGCTGACAAATCAGTGGTCATATAATTCTGTGGAGTCCACGATCATTCTGTTCATGGTGTTTGTAACGTTTTGAGATCTTTCCTTGTCAATCACCATAGATGTCACCACCTTCTATATTGGGTGCATGGTGTTCCTGTTATGGGACTGTACCATAACTCATTTAATCACACAATGATGGAGTTTTTAGAAATTTATAATGTTTTTAACGTTTACTAAAAACCTTTGAGCATTCTTGTATCTAATTTTTGCCTGTCTGACGATCTCTTCAGTCTAAGCCTCCTGAAGTGGGGTAGTTGGTCTATAGCTTAGGCACATATAACACATCCGATTGCCCTTTAGAAAGAGAGTGCTGATTTCCACGCTCACCAGCCACGTCTGTGAGTGCACATGGCCAGGACTTGCTGGTGACACGCATCAACTGCAGGCATACAGCTCCTCCCAACATCTGTGTTAGGTCCCAGCGCAAGAGCTGATTGCTAGAGGGAAATCAGTCCACAGTTTGAACGTCCTGACTGA
>NW_024343393.1:0-3402 GCF_902729225.1 Pteropus medius
AATACTGAAAGGGGTCAGCTCACCTAAAACAAAATGACAAAAAAAAAAAATACATAATTACGAGTAAGGTGATTATCAGGCAAATAGAAGCAGAGGAGTGCAAACCTTACTAAGAACAGGACGTTATAAGCTTAAACAGTAAGAAGAGAATTGCTCTAGCCAGATAATAATGAACATTCAGCATACATAAGGACAAATTGAGACATCAATGATTGAAAAAGGGAGGAGTCAAAGATCCAAAGTCGCAAAGGGGAATGGAAATAAGACACACACAGAAGAAAATGTTTGACTGTATATATATAACTAGCCTTTACATATTCGTCATGTTAACCACACACAGAAGATTCATAACTGAAGTATATAACATAAAGCAAGAAGAATCCGAAGGAAAACCCACAAAAGCCAACCAAAATAAAGAAAATAAAACGTAAGGACAAGGAAGCAATGGAAACACCGAGCTAACAGAAAGCAAAATAAAATGGCTATAAGAAGATCTCATATTTCAATAATTACCCTAAATGTAAATGGACTGAACTCACCAATAAAAAGGCACAGAGTTGTAGAGTAGATCACAAAATAAAACCCAACGTATGCTGCCTCCAGGAGACACATCTAAGCTCCAAAGACAAATATAGACTCAAAGTGAAAGGATGGAAAATGATATTTCAAGTAAATGGCATTCACAGAAAAGCGGGAGTAGCGGTACTAATATCAAACGAAATAGACTTCCAAATAAAAAAGGCAAAGAAAGATACCAAAGGACACTTCATAATGATAAAGGGAATCATGCACCAAGAACACATAATACTTATTAATATCTATGCTCCCAATCAGGGAGCCCCAAAATATGTAAAGCAATTACTAACAGAACTAAAGGAAAAAACAGATCAAAACACTATTGTAGTAGGGGACCTAAATACCCCACTGTCATATGTGGACCGATCATTCAAACAGAAAATCAGTGAGGAAATAACATCCTTAAATGACACATTAGACCAGCTGGACATAATTGACGTTTACAGAGCTTTCCATCTCCAAACAACGTTTATATATTCTTCTCTAGTGCACATGGGGCATTCTCAAGAATCGACCGCATACTGGGACACAGAGATAGCCTCAACAAATATAAGAGGGTTGAAATCAGACCAACCATATTCTGTGATCACAATGCTTTGAAACCAGAGATCAACTGCAAAAAGAAATCAGGAAGAACCACAAATACATGGAGATTAAACAACATGCTACTGAAAAATAGCTGGGTCAGGGAAGAAATAAAAAGAGGTCAAGAGATACATAGAAATGAATGATAATTGATAATAGGACAACATATCAAAACTTTTCGGACATGGCAAAAGTGATCATATGAGGAAAGTTCATATCATTACAGGCCTACATCTAAAAACAAGAACAAGCCCAAATAAACAACCTAATGCTTCATCTTGAAAAACTAGAAAAGGAAGAACAAATGCAGTCTAAAGTCAGCAGAAGGAAAGAAATAATCAAAATTAGAGCAGAAATAAATGAAAGTGAAAACAAAAAAAATGAAAAAAATAACTGCAACAAAGTGCTGGTTCTTTGAGAAGGATAATAAAATTGACAAACCCCTGGCTAGACTCACTAAAGAAAAAAGAGAAAGGAGACAAATAAAAAAACAAAACAAAACAGGGATGTAAGAGGAGAAACTCTAACAGACACTGTAGAGATACAAATGAGCATACAAGAATACCACAAAAAAGTATATAACACCGAATTTAATAACCTAGAAGAAATGGACCAGTACTTAGAAAAATACAACCTTCCTAGACTGAATCAAGAAGAACTGGAAAAATCTAAATAGACTGATCAGCGGTATGGAAATTGAAACAATCATCAAAAACCTATCAAAAAGTAAAAGTCCAGGACCAGATGGCTTCACCAGTGAATTCTACCAAACATTCAAAGAAGATTTAATACCTATTCTCCTCAAACTCTTCCAAACAATCGAAGAGGAGGCAATATTCTCCAACTCATTTTATGAGGCCAATATTACCCTTATACCAAAATCTGGTAAAGATAACACAAAAAAGGAAACTACAGACCAATATCTCTCATGAACACAGATGCCAACATCCTAAGTAAGATACTAGCGAACTGAATATAGCAACATATTAAAAGAATTATACACCACGATCATGTGGGCTTCATCCCGGAGGCACAGGGATGGTTCAACAGATGCAAATCAATTAATGTGATACAGCACATAAACAAATTAAAAAATAAGAATCATGTGATCATATCAATAGATGCAGAAAAAGCCTTCGACAAGATACAGCACCCATGTATGATCAAAACCCTTAACAAAATTGGTATAGAAGGAAATTACCTTAATATAAGAAAGATAATACATGATAAGCCCTCGGCCAACGTTACACTGAATGGTGAAAAACTAAAAACCTTTCCTCTAAGATCAACGTTACACTGAATGGTGAAAAACTAAAAACCTTTCCTCTAGGAATAAGGCAAAGCTGTCCACAATTGCCACTGTTATTCAGTATAACATTGGAGGTCCTAACGAGTGCAATTGTTGCAGAAATGTGAATACATACCCGTGAGAAACTAAGCACCACTCAGAGAATTGGAAAATTCAGGTTTATTATGCCAGGGGTCCCAGAAGAGCTAGCAATCTGAAGATCTGGGCTCTGAGCTCAGGGGAAATTTTGCTTTTATATCTGCGCTGTTACAGTTGGCATGGATTGATAGGTTGATTTGTCCTGAGACGGTTACGGACCACGGGAGTTGCTATGGGTTATACGCACACGTGAGAGTTGCTATGGGCTATGGGCAGTTACAGAGCATGAGATTTTCGAACAGGAATTTAGGTAATACATCTGTTATCGAGACAGAACAATTAAAGGGGAGGGTGAGTTTTCAGTTGATCTCGAGATCACTCTGCCCTTCGGCCTTTGCAGCAAGCATGTCCTCAGAAGGAGAACAAAGAGCCGATTTCAAGTTTGGTCATTTGAGTGGAAAGTCCTTCAATTCCCCCTTTTGATGCCCTTTAAATTCTTATAGCGCATCAACCTTCCAATCTTCCTGGTCCAGGGGCTGGTATAAGGGTGGTCTGGATGTCACAGCCATCTGTAACTTCATGGATTCTAGGCATGAAGAGACAATTCAGGATACAGGGACCAAATAAGAGATCTATGAAGAGCATGAGGAAAGGACCTACAAGTGGGAGAAGCCAGGACCCCCATGACTCATTTAATTGTTGGCGGATTAGGGCGGGCCTCTTCTAGGATAGGATGACCTCAGTGTCTTTGCAGGCAGACCCGGAAACCCCTTAACTAATTTTCCTGCCTAACTCTTTTCTAAGAGCCATGAACCCCCTTATTATTAGTATGGATGTTGAGGGACAGGAGGTCT
>NW_024343394.1:0-426 GCF_902729225.1 Pteropus medius
GATGTGACAGATAAATGGTTGACATTTATGAGGCGCCTACCGCACATGTTGCGGGCAGGGCTGGAAGTCACCCTCGGGGATCGGTGAGTGAGGGTGAGTGACTGGAGGCCGGGACACCACTGTGCGCCACCGCAGACTTTATTAACGCTGTCCACTCAGGCTACGCTACAGTTATAAAAAAACATTTTTCTTTCTTCAGTCCGAGCTACCATAATGTTGTCACATTATAAACTTAATTTTCTTAATGTTTTGACTCTTTTGTAATTAACGGCTTAAAACAAACACATTGGAAACCGATACAAACAATATTTCTTTCTTTATATCCTTATTCTAGGAGCTGTTTTCTATTTTAATTAACTTATTTGTTTACTTTTTAAGGTTTTTTTGTTGTTGTTGTTAAAAACTAAGACACAAACACAAGCATTC
>NW_024343395.1:0-315 GCF_902729225.1 Pteropus medius
CTCTAGGAGCTCAAAGTGTCAGTGAGTGCTCCTCCAACTTCGGTACCCCAGTACCCGCAGATGACCGAGCATCGCCCAAAGAGCCCCAAGGCCCCGGGAGGGTTGTGCATTTGCCGCAAGTGAGCCTTTTCTCGGAAGTCTGCGATTCTGGCTCAAAATGGACGTCACCAGAGAGCTTTTTGCCAAAGCAACCATATACATATATATATGCATATATATATGTATATGGTGGATTTTCGAAGGAAACCTGCGTGGACCCCTGGTCTACCACAGAAGACAGGCCGCTCCTAGCACCTCCACCTCCCCGCAGTGTGG
>NW_024343396.1:0-4189 GCF_902729225.1 Pteropus medius
CAAGTGAGCCTTTTCTCGGAAGTCTGCGATTCTGGCTCGAAATGGACGTCACCAGAGAGCTTTTTGCCAAAGCTACCATATACATATATATGCATATATATGTTCATCTATATGCATATATATGTATATGGTGGATTTTCGAAGGAAACCTGCGTGGACCCCTGGTCTACCACAGAAGACAGGCCGCTCCTAGCACCTCCACCTCCCCGCAGTGTGGACACCGGGCGTTCCAGAGCCACAATTCAGCATGATCTCTTTTTTCATCCCAGAGGCCCCGGGGCTCCTTCCTAAGGCCTCGGCTCCTTCCCGCTTTCCGCAGTGGAAATCAGACTTCAGGACAGAAGCAGACACCTCCCTCTCATTCACCTTTCTGCCTGGGATGGTCGTAATGGTCCCCGTGGACGCATTCAAAATGAAGAAATGAAAGGCTCAAAGAGCTGATCCCAAAGCTCCTAAGGCACGGAGGCCGAATTCAGACCCACAGCTGTCTGCAGTGTCTCCCAATTGAACTCTTTCCAGCGGGTGACGGCCGCCATGGACGCAGGGGCCAAAGCATCCCTGGGTACGCTGTCTGTGGGTGGCCCTGAACCCTGCAAGAGCATACAGAGACGAATGAGACGTAGTTTGTACCTCTAGGAGCTCAAGTGTCAGTGAGTGCTCCTCCAACTTCGGTACCCCAGTCTCCGCAGAAGACCGAGCATCGCCCACAGAGCCCCAAGGCCCCGGGAGGGCTGTGCATTTGCCGCAAATGAGCCTTTTCTCGGAAGTCTGCGATTCTGGCTCAAAATGGACGTCACCAGAGAGCTTTTGCCAAAGCTACCATATACATATATATGCATATATATGTTCATCTATATGCATATATATGTATATGGTGGATTTTCGAAGGAAACCTGCGTGGACCCCTGGTCTACCACAGAAGACAGGCCGCTCATAGCACCTCCACCTCCCCGCAGTGTGGACACCGGGCGTTCCAGAGCCACAATTCAGCATGATCTATTTTCATCCCAGAGGCCCCGGGGCTCCTTCCTAAGGCCTCGGCTCCTTCCCGCTTTCCGCAGTGGAAATCAGACTTCAGGACGGAAGCAGAACCTCCCTCTCCCTCACCTTTCTGCCTGGGATGGTAGTAATGGTCCCCGTGGATGCATTCAAAAGGAAGAAATGAAAGGCTCAAAGAGCTGATCGCAAAGCTCCTAAGGCACGGAGGCCGAATTCAGACCCACAGCTGTCTGCAGTGTCTGCCAACTGAACTCTTTCCAGCGGGTGACGGCCGCCATGGACGCAGGGGCCAAAGCATCCCTGGGTACGCTGTCTGTGGGTGGCCCTGAACCCTGCAAGAGCATACACAGACGAATGAGACGTAGTTTGTACCTCCAGGAGCTCAAAGTGTCAGTGAGTGCTCCTCCAACTTCGGTACCCAAGTACCCGCAGATGACCGAGCATCGCCCACAGAGCCCCAAGGCCCCGGGAGGGCTGTGCATTTGCCGCAAGTGAGCCTTTTCTCGGAAGTCTGCGATTCTGGCTCAAAATGGACGTCACCAGAGAGCTTTTTGCCAAAGCTACCATATACATATATATGCATATATATGTTAATCTATATGCATATATATGTATATGGTGGATTTTCGAAGGAAACCTGCGTGGACCCCTGGTCTACCACAGAAGACAGGCCGCTCCTAGCACCTCCACCTCGCCGAAGTGTGGACACCGGGCGTTCCAGAGCCACAATTCAGCATGATCTCTTTTCCTCCCAGAGGCCCCGGGGCTCCTTCCTAAGGCCTCGGCTCCTTCCCGCTTTCCGCAGTGGATATCAGACTTCAGGACGGAAGCAGACACCTCCCTCTCCCTCACCTTTCTGCCTGGGATGGTCGTAATGGTCCCCGTGGACGCATTCAAAATGAAGAAATGAAAGGCTCAAAGAGCTGATCGCAAAGCTCCTAAGGCACGGAGGCCGAATTCAGACCCACAACTGTCTGCAGTGTCTCCCAACTGAACTCTTTCCAGCGGGTGACGGCCGCCATGGACGGAGGGGCCAAAGCATCCCCGGGTACGCTGTCTGTGGGCGGCCCTGAACCCTGCAAGAGGATGCAGAGACGAATGACACGTAGTTTCTACCTCTAGGAGCTCAAAGTGTCAGTGAGTGCTCCTCCAACTTCGGTACCCCAGTAAGCGCAGATGACCGAGCATCGCCCACAGAGCCCCAAGGCCCCGGGAGGGCTGTGCATTTGCCGCAAGTGAGCCTTTCCTCGGAAGTCTGCGATGCTGGCTCAAAATAGACGTCACCAGAGAGCTTTTCGCCAAAGCTACCATATACATATATATGCATATATATGTTCATTTATATGCATATATATGTATAGGGTGGATTTTCGAAGGAAACCTGCGTGGACCCCTGGTCTACCACAGAAGACAGGCCGCTCCTAGCACCTCCACCTCCCCGCAGTGTGGACACCGGGCGTTCAAGAGCCACAATTCAGCATGATCTCTTTTCATCCCAGAGGCCCCGGGGCTCCTTCCTAAGGCCTCGGCTCCTTCCCGCTTTCCGCAGTGGAAATCAGACTTCAGGACGGAAGCAGACACCTTCCTCTCCCTCACCTTTCAGCCTGGGATGGACGTAATGGTCCCCGTGGACGCATTCAAAATGAAGAAATGAAAGGCTCAAAGAGCTGATCGCAAAGCTCCTAAGGCAGGGAGGCCGAATTCAGACCCACAGCTGTCTGCAGTGTCTCCCAACTGAACTCTTTCCAGCGGGTGACGGCCGCCATGACGGAGGGCCAAAGCATCCCCGGGTACGTTGTCTGTGGGCGGCCCTGACCCCTGCAAGAGGATGCAGAGACGAATGACACGTAGTTTGTACCTCTAGGAGCTCAAAGTGTCAGTGAGTGCTCCTCCAACTTCGCCACCCAGTACCCGCAGATGACCGGGCATGGCCCACAGAGCCCCAAGGCCCCGGGAGGGCTGTGCATTTGCCGCAAGTGAGCCTTTTCTCGGAAGTCTGCGATTCTGGCTCAAAATGGACGTGACCAGAGAGCTTTTCGCCAAAGCTACCATATACATATAGATGCATATATATATTCATCTATATGCATCTATATGTATATGGTGGAATTTCGAAGGAAACCTGCATGGACCCCTGGTCTACCACAGAAGACAGGCCGCTGCTAGCACCTCCACCTCCCCGCAGTGTGGACACCGGGCGTTCCAGAGCCACAATTCAGCATGATCTCTTTTCATCCCGGATGCCCCGGGGCTCCTTCCTCAGGCCTCGGCGCCTTCCCGCTTTCCGCAGTGGAAATCAGACTTGAGGACGGAAGCAGACACCTCCCTCCCTCACCTTTCTGCCTGGGATGGTCGTAATGGTCCCCGTGGACGCATTCAAAATGAAGAAATGAAAGGCTCAAAGAGCTGATCGCAAAGCTCCTAAGGCACGGAGGCCGAATTCAGACCCACAGCTGTCTGCAGTGTCTCCCAACTGAACTCTTTCCAGCGGGTAACGGCCGCCATGGACGGAGGGGCCAAAGCATCCCCGGGTACGCTGTCTGTGGGCGGCCCTGACCCCTGCAAGAGGATGCAGAGACGAATGACACGTAGTTCGTACCTCTAGGAGGTCAAAGTGTCAGTGAGTGCTCCTCCAACTTCGCCACCCCAGTACCCGCAGATGACCGGGCATGGCCCACAGAGCCCCAAGGCCCCGGGAGGGCTGTGCATTTGCCGCAAGTGAGCCTTTTCTCAAAGTCTGCGATTCTGGCTCAAAATGGACGTCAACAGAGAGCTTTTCGCCAAAGCTACCATATACATATATATGCATATATCTGTATGCATATATATGTATATGGTGGATTTTCGAAGGAAACCTGCGTGGACCCCTGGTCTACTACAGAAGACAGGCCGCTGCTAGCACCTCCACCTCCCCGCAGTGTGGACACCGGGCGTTCCAGAGCCACAATTCAGCATGATCTCTTTTCATCCCGGAGGCCCCGGGGCTCCTTCCTCAGGCCTCAGCTCCTTCCCGCTTTCCGCAGTGGAAATCAGACTTCAGGACGGAAGCAGACACCTCCCTCTCCCTCACCTTTCTGCCTGGAATGGTCGTAATGGTGCCCGGGGACGCATTCAAAATGAAGAAATGAAAGGCTCAAAGAGCTGATCGCAAAGCTCCTAAGACACGGAGGCCGAATTCAGACCCACAGCT
>NW_024343397.1:0-669 GCF_902729225.1 Pteropus medius
ATTTTGGAGGAAAGTCACCATGTGCCACCCATGGGTAAGGAGCGAGGGTTCGTGTTCTGCCTCCTGGGGCACAGCATTTACATAAATCATTTGAGATTCTGCACAGGAGCTTCGTCCTCCCCGTTTATTAATTGGTGCAGCCACCTGTGTCAGGATGGACTCGTGGGTGTTTATCTTATACTTTGGGTTATAATCCAGTGCTTGCTTTTGTCGCTCACACTGTCCCGGCCTTGGCCACCGGGAGCTCTTTCAGGGGCTCCTGCGTCCCTTTGACACAGCCTTGTCATTTTGTTCCCTTGCTTGCTGGCACCACAGGGCGCTCCAGGCTCATCTCATATTTCCTGCCTCTGCCCTTGAACTGGCCATTCCTTTCGTGGGAGGAGATTAGAGATCGAGAGCTGGGTGCTCGGCGTGCGCCATGCCGCCGAGTTGGGAGACATTTTTAAGGCGCGATCCAGCGGTTCTTGCAGCGGAGAGCTCCCCACCCAAGTCGTGCAGCTTAGAGACGGCAGACGTTCACGTGCAGTGTTCGCGGGCGGACTGCCATCCTCCGACACCCAGGGACACGGGGGCATTCCGCCGCTTATGCGCCGCTTTTCTATTTCGGGACCCTGGGAGCCTTGCGGGAGCTGCCCCAGAGGCCACGTGCGCATAGACCCGCGCCCTGAG
>NW_024343398.1:0-505 GCF_902729225.1 Pteropus medius
TGTCTTCAGTAGCGTACGGTGACGTCCGAGGCCTTCACACCCACTCACCCTCACTCACGACTCCCCCGAGCAACTTCCAATCCTGCCAGCTCCTTTCACAGTGAGTGCCCTGTACAGGTGTGCTATTTTTTTATCTTTCATACCATATTTTTACCATAGCTTTTCCATGTTTGATATGTTTAGATACACAAGTACTTACCATTGTGTGACAGTTGCCTACAGCATTAAGTACAGTGACACGCTGTACGGGCTTGTAGCCAGGAGCAGCACGCTGGACCTGGGTTCGTGTGAGTGCGCTCTGTGACGTTCGCACGATGTAGTCGCCTAACGACGCATTTCTCAAAACGTACCCCATCTTTAAGTGGCACATGACTGTATACACTTAAAATTAGTGACTTTTACCATAATGAATTATACCGCACTAAACGTCACTGAACAAGAACAAAAACAAGAAAGATTGTGGGGCGCTAAGCAAGTAAGGCTGCTGGAGCCAAGATGTTCCTGA
>NW_024343399.1:0-398 GCF_902729225.1 Pteropus medius
GATTAAGGTTAGGTTTAGGTTAGGGTTAGTGTTAGTGTTTGGTTTAGGGAAGGGTTAGGATCATGGTTAGGATTAGGTTTAGGTTTAGCATTACGCTTAGGATTAGCGTTAGTTTTAGGGTTAGGTTAGGATAAGCGTTAGGGTGAGTGTAATGGTTAGTATTAGGGTTAGGTTTGGTCTTAGACTTAGGGTTAGGGTTCGGGTTCGATTTCAGGTCAAGGGTTAAGTTTAGGGTTATTGTTATTGTAAAATTTAGGGATAGGGTTTGGGTAATAGTTTAAATTTAGGATTAGTGTTAGGGTTAAGGTTAGGGTTAGGTTTACTGTTAGGGTCAAGGTTAGGTTTAGGTTAGGGTAAGAGTTTTGAGTTAGGATTATTGTTAGGGTTAGGGTTAGGAT
>NW_024343400.1:0-379 GCF_902729225.1 Pteropus medius
GGGTGCTAGAGACAGGAAAGGCATTAGACCAGGCTGCTCCGAGACCCCCCAGCCCCAGCCGCCTTCCCTGCTGTGCTGTAGAGAACTCGGCAAACAGATGACCCACCCCAAACCCACATCTGATGACAGGACCCTTCCCGGGAGAAATGGGTGGTCCCAGGGGACAGAGTTTGGGAGGTGACAGAGCAGTCGAAGGAGCCCGGCTCAGTACAGAAACGTCTATTCAGCATCTCCGTCCCTCAGTCTCAACATGGCTGGATAGACAGAGATGAGTAGGTGTCAGAAGAAGCCATCGGCATGAAAGACAATAGGAAAACCCACCGACCCACCACCAGAGAAAGGAAGGTGGAGAGAACAGACAGGCAGGTAACTGGTAGGC
>NW_024343401.1:0-1154 GCF_902729225.1 Pteropus medius
AAAAAAAAAAAAAAAACTAAATAGATATATAAATAAACATATTTATATTTATATATTTATTGGCTAATTTATATTTGCTCACATCAGAATTTTATCTTTCAAATGGTGATTTTAGCTTTTTTGCAATTTTTCAACTAATTTTTTAAGGTAAAAATATGGTGTCTGGAGTCCCTGGTAACTGCTATGAATAGTTATCTACATGGCCATCGGTGTTCTACAAGAAGTCAGCAACTCCATCGAAATATAACTGGAATGAAAGCTCTTTGAGCCATCTTCATTATCTCACTTGCTGGATTAATCAATACTATCCAATAGCTCCTTAAATCAAACTAACTCATGCTCATAGAAACTGTGGTGGGCACAATTGTAAAATGACCCCCTAAGAGTCTGACTTCCTGGTATATATATCCCTTCTCTACAGGTGGGACAATGACTATGATGAATTTCACTCCAGTGACTAGATTATGATACATAAAAAAAAAATTGAAGTGATTTTGCAGATGTAATTGAGATCCCAAATCAGTTGACTTTTAGTTGATCAAATGAAGATTATTCTGGGTGGGCTTAACCTAATCAGATGAGCTCTTAAAAGGAACTGGACCTTCTGAAGAGAGAATTTCAAAGCATGAGAGATTCTCTAGCTGACTTTGAAGAAGCAAAGAACCATGTTTTGAACCGCCTATGGAAGCAGACAGGTGACAGGTACTGCATATGGCCTCTAGTTATTGAGATCAGTGTCTGGCTGACAGCCAGCACAAAAATGATGACCTCAGTCATATGGCCACAAGAAAATGAGTTTTGCCAACACTCAATGCTTAGAATCAAATCTTTCCCTTGTGGAACCTCTAAATGAGGCTATAGTTGGCAAATGTCTTGATTTTGTCTTTGTGAGAACCTGAACAGAGGACTCAGATTCCTGACTCATGAAACCTGTGAGATAGCAAGTACATGCTGTTTTAATCTACTAAATTTATGGTAATTTGTTACACAGCAATAGAAAGCAAAATAACCACCAAACAGTAGTGATGAGACTACATGCTAGTAAATCCACACACTCTGCTCTCTTCAATTGAGCTACATGAGTGAGAAAGATCAGTTACATTGGTCTCCAAAGTCTTGTATGCTTTTTTAATTTTGTATATAAATCAATAAAA
>NW_024343402.1:0-999 GCF_902729225.1 Pteropus medius
GCTTAGTGATATGGTAAGAGGTTAGGTTTAGGGTTAGTGTTAGGTTTAGGGTTTGGGTCAGTGCTGGTTTAGGGTTAGAATTAGTTTAGGTTTAGGTTTAGGTTAAGAATTGGGTAGGGTTAGCTTTAGGGTTAGGTTATGTTTAGAATGAGGATTAGGTTTAGGGATAGGGTTAGGTTAGTGTTAGTGTAAGGATCAGGTTTCGGGTTAGTCTTAATGTTGGAGTTAAATTTAGGTTTTATGGTTAGGGTAAATGTTAGCTTAGTTTTATGTTTAAGGTTGAGGTTTGGGTTATGTTTATTATAATGTTTTAGGTTACAGTGATGGTGAAGTTCAGACTAGTGTTTGTTTGACAGTTAGGGTTAATGTTGGGTTCAGGTATAGTTTTAGGTATAGCGTTGTGTTATAATTTGGATTCATGTTAGGGTTAGGATTAGTGGTTAGGGTTAGAGTTAGGGTTAGGTTTGGTTTGGAAGTAGGGTTAGTTTTATGGTTAGGGTTTGTTACGGGTTAATGTTTAGGTTAGGGTTAGGGTTATAGTCAGGTTTAGTGTTAGGTTACGGTTAAGCTTAAGGTTAAGTTTAGGGTTATGATTAGTGTGTGGATAAATGCAAGGTTTATGATTAGGTTAACATTAGGCTTAAGGTTAGAATAGGGTTAGGTTTAGGATTTGGGTTAGGGTTAGTTTTAAGTTTAGGGTGAGAGTGAGCTTTAGAATAAGTGATTGTTTTAGGGTTATGGTTAGTGTTGGGGGCAAGGTATACGGTTGGGTATAGAGTTGTGTTAAATTTAGGTTTAGGGTTAAGGTTAGGATTAAGGTTCATGTTAGGTTTAGGTTTAGGGTTAGAGTAAGGGCTTAGGATTAGGGTTAGTTTTAGGGTTAGAGTTAGAATAAGGTTAGAATTAGGGTTATTGTTAGGTTAGGGACTGTGTTAGGGTTAGTTTAACATATAAATTAGGGTTAGGTTTAGGATTAGGGTTAGGGTTAGAGTTAGTGTT
>NW_024343404.1:0-4283 GCF_902729225.1 Pteropus medius
AGCATGATCTCTTTTTATTCCGGAGGCCCCGGGGCTCCTTCCTCAGGCCTCGGCTCCTTCCCGCTTTCCGCAGTGGAAATCAGACTTCAGGACGGAAGCAGACACCTCCCTCTCCCTCAAATTTCAGCCTGGGATGGTCGTAATGTTCCCCGGGGACGCATTGAAAATGAAGAAATGAAAGGCTGAAAGAGCTGATCGCAAAGCTCCTAAGGCACGGAGGCCGAATTCAGACCCACAGCTGTCTGCAGTGTCTCCCATCTGAACTCTTTCCAGGGGGTGACGGCCGCCATGGACGGAGGGGCCAAAGCATCCCCGGGTACGCTGTCTGTGGGCGGCACTGACCCCTGCAAGAGGATGCAGAGACGAATGACACGTAGTTTGTACCTCTAGGAGCTCAAAGTGTCAGTGAGTGCTCCTCCAACTTCGCCACCCAAGTACCCGCAGATGACCGGGCATGGCCCACAGAGCCCCAAGGCCCCGGGAGGGCTGTGCATTTGCCGCAAGTGAGCCTTTTCTCGGAAGTCTGCGATTCTGGCTCAAAATGGACGTCACCAGAGAGCTTTTCGCCACAGCTACCATATACATATATATGCATATATCTATATGCATATATATGTATATGGTGGATTTTCGAAGGAAACCTGCGTGGACCCCTTGTCTACTACAGAAGACAGGCCGCTGCTAGCACCTCCACCTCCCCGCAGTGTGGACACCGGGCGTTCCAGAGCCACAATTCAGCATGATCTCTTTCATCCCGGAGGCCCCGGGGCTCCTTCCTCAGGCCTCGGCTCCTTCCCGCTTTCCGGAGTGGAAATCAGACTTAAGGACGGAAGCAGACACCTCCCTCTCCCTCACCTTTCAGCCTGGGATGGTAGTAATGGTCCCCGGGGACGCATTCAAAATGAAGAAATGAAAGGCTCAAAGAGCTGATCGCAAAGCTCCTAAGGCACGGAGGCCGAATTCAGACCCACAGCTGTCTGCAGTGTCTCCCAAATGAACTCTTTCCAGCGGGTGACGGCCGCCATGGATGGAGGGGCCAAAGCATCCCCGGGTACGCTGTCTGTGGGCGGCCCTGACCCCTGCAAGAGGATGCAGAGACGAATGACACGTAGTTTGTACCTCTAGGAGCTCAAAGTGTCAGTGAGTGCTCCTCCAACTTCGCCACCCCAGTACCCGCAGATGACCGGGCATGGCCCACAGAGCCCCAAGGCCCCGGGAGGGCTGTGCATTTGCCGCAAGTGAGTCTTTTCTCGGAAGTCTGCGATTCTGGCTCAAAATGGACGTCACCAGAGAGCTTTTTGCCAAAGCTACTATATACATATATATGCATATATATGTTCATCTATATGCATATATATGTATATGGTGGATTTTCGAAGGAAACCTGCGTGGACCCCTGGTCTACCACAGAAGACAGGCCGCTCCTAGCACCTCCACCTCCCCGCAGTGGGGACACCGGGCGATCCAGAGCCACAATTCAGCATGATCTCTTTTCATCCCAGAGGCCCCGGGGCTCCTTCCTAAGGCCTCGGCTCCTTCCCGCTTTCCGCAGTGGAATCAGACTTCAGGACGGAAGCAGACACCTCCCTCTCCCTCACCTTTCTGCCTGGGATGGTCGTAATGGTCCCCGTGGACACATTCAAAGGAAGAAATGAAAGGCTCAAAGAGCTGATCGCAAAGCTCCTAAGGCACGGAGGCCGAATTCAGACCCACAGCTGTCTGCAGTGTCTCCCAACTGAACTCTTTGCAGCTGGTGACGGCCGCCATGACGGAGGGCCAAAGCATCCCTGGGTACGCTGCCTGTGGGCGGCCCTGACCCCTGCAAGAGGATGCAGAGACGAATGACACGTAGTTTGTACCTCTAGGAGCTCAAAGTGTCAGTGAGTGCTCCTCCAACTTCGCCACCCCAGTACCCGCAGATGACCGGGCATGGCCCACAGAGCCCCAAGGCCCCGTGAGGGCTGTGCATTTGCAGCAAGTGAGCCTTTTCTCGGAAGTCTGCGATTCTGGCTCAAAATGGACGTCACCAGAGAGCTTTTCGCCAAAGCTACCATATACATATAGATGCATATACATATTCATCTATATGCATCTATATGTATATGGTGGATTTTCGAAGGAAACCTGCGTGGACCCCTGGTCTACCACAGAAGACAGGCCGCTCCTAGCACCTACACCTCCCCGCAGTGTGGACACCGGGCCTTCCAGAGCCACAATTCAGCAGGATCTCTTTTCATCCCAGAGGCCCTGGGGCTCCTTCCTAAGGCCTCGGCTCCTTCCCGCTTTCCGCAGTGGAAATCAGACTTCAGGACGAAGCAGACACCTCCCTCGCCCTCACCTTTCTGCCTGGGATGGTCGTGATGGTCCCCGTGGACGCATTCAAAATGAAGAAATGAAAGGCTCAGAGAGCTGATCGCGAAGCTCCTAAGGCACGGAGGCCGAATTCAGACCCACAGCTGTCTGCAGTGTCTCCCAAATGAACTCTTTCCAGCGGGTGACGGCCGCCATGGACGGAGGGGCCAAGGCATCCCAGGGTACGCTGTCTGTGGGCGGCCCTGACCCCTGCAAGAGGATGCAGAGACGAATGACACGTAGTTTGTACCTCTAGGAGCTCAAAGTGACAGTGAGTGCTCCTCCAACTTCGCCACCCCAGTACTGTTCGCGATGACCGGCATGGCCCGCCGAGCCCCAAGGGCCCGAGGGCTGTGTGCATTTGCCGCAAGTGAGCCTTTTCTCGGAAGTCTGCGATTCTGGCTCAAAATGGACGTCACCAGAGAGCTTTTCGCCAAAGCTACCATATACACATATATGCATATATATATTCATATATGTGTATATGGTGGAATTTCGAAGGAAACCTGCGTGGACCCCTGGTCTAGCACAGAAGACAGGCCGCTGCTAGCACCTCCACCTCCCCGCAGTGTGGACACCGGGCGCTCCAGAGCCACAATTCAGCATGATCTCTTTTTATCCCTGAGGCCCCGGGGCTCCTTCCTCAGGCCTCGGCTCCTTCCCGCTTTCCGCAGTGGAAATCAGACTTAAGGACAGAAGCAGACACCTCCCTCTCCCTCACCTTTCAGCCTGGGATGGTCGTAATGGTCCCTATGGACGCATTCAAAATGAAGAAATGAAAGGCTCAAAGAGCTGATCGCAAAGCTCCTAAGGCACGGAGGCCGAATTCAGACCCACAGTTGTCTGCAGTGTCTCCCAACTGAACTCTTTCCAGCGGGTGACGGCCGCCATGGACGGAGGGGCCAAAGCATCCCCGGGTACGCTGTCTGTGGGCGGCCCTGAACCCTGCAAGAGGATGCAGAGACGAATGACACGTAGTTTGTACCTCTAGGAGCTCAAAGTGTCAGTGAGTGCTCCTCCAACTTCGCCACCCCAGTACCCGCAGATGACCGGCATGGCCCACAGAGCCCCAAGGCCCCGGGAGGGCTGTGCATTTGCCGCAAGTGAGCCTTTTCTCGGAAGTCTGCGATTCTGGCTCAAAATGGACGTCACCAGAGAGCTTTTCCCCAAAGCTACCATATACATATATATGCATATATATATTCATCTATATGCATATATATGCATATGGTGGATTTTCGAAGGAAACCTGCGTGTACCCCTGGTCTACCACAGAAGACAGGCCGCTCCTAGCACCTCCACCTCACCGCAGTGTGGACACCGGGCGTTCCAGAGCCACAATTCAGCATGATCTCTTTTCATCCCAGAGGCCCCGGGGCTCCTTCCTAAGGCCTCGGCTCCTTCCCGCTATCCGCAGGGGAAATCAGACTTCAGGACGGAAGCAGACACCTCCCTCGCCCTCACCTTTCTGCCTGGGATGGTCGTGATGGTCCCCGTGGACGCATTCAAAATGAAGAAATGAAAGGCTCAGAGAGCTGATCGCAAAGCCCCTAAGGCACGGAGGCCGAATTCAGACCCACAGCTGTCTGCAGTGTCTCCCAGCTGACCTCTTTCCAGCGGGTGACGGCCGCCATGGACGCAGGGGCCAAAGCATCCCTGGGTACGCTGTCTGTGGGTGGCCCTGAACCCTGCAAGAGCATACAGAGACGAATAAGACGTAGTTCGTACCTCTAGGAGCTCCAAGTGTCAGTGAGTGCTCCTCCAACTTCGGTACCCCAGTACCCGCAGATGACCGAGCATCGCCCAAAGAGCCCCAAGGCCCCGGGAGGGCTGTGCATTTGCCGCAAGTGAGCCTTTTCAAGGTAGTCTGCGATTCTGGCTCAAAATGGATGTCACCAGAGAGCTTTTTGCCAAAGCTACCATATACATAT
>NW_024343405.1:0-331 GCF_902729225.1 Pteropus medius
ATATAGAGATATCTATAGATACAGATAAAGATATAGATATAGATATATCTAGGGGAGCTCTGGCAAAAAGCACTCTACAGACGTGCATTCTGAGCCAGAATCACAGATTTCCGAGAAATGGCTCACTTGCGGCCAATGCACAGAGCTCCCGGGGCCTTGGGCTCTGTGGGCGATGCTCGGTCATCTGCTTGTACTGGGCTACCGAAGTTGGTGGAGCACTCACTGACACTTTGAGCTCCTAGAGGTACAAACTACGTCTCATTCGTCTCTGTATCCTCTTGCAGGGTTCACGGCCACCCACAGACAGCGTAGCCAGGGATGCTTTGGCCCC
>NW_024343406.1:0-1822 GCF_902729225.1 Pteropus medius
GCAGATGTTATTTTTAATAACAGAGATTACATTAAGTTTTACTTAAATTTAACCAAAAACAGTAAACAGAAATAAAAGAGAAGACATCGTTAAATGTTAGATGAAATGTATATTTTTTAAAGTTGTCATTTCCCAGAAGAGTGATACACAACTTAATAAATCATGATGAGGGAGCCTAAGACATAAAATTTTTTTAATGTTGTTTATTGCCTATGTGTTTCAACTTGAGCCATTATCTAATCTCTCCTTATTACAAAAAGGAGACTATTTATTAAAATATAACTTCGTCTTTGCACGTTTCCCAGTGACCCTCAATTTTCTTTTGTATTATTTTAACCTGTTTTTCATTGTATGTAACCATCATTTCCTAGACCTAAAATTATCTGATTCTTAACCTCAGTTAATTTCATCTTCCTTTCTCCATCGCTGAGTTACTTATTTTGATTTATGTTCTCTTGCCTGGAATTTGTCATCCAGGAATGTTTTAAGGACAAGTGCATGGTGCTATATTCTTTCTGCTTTTTCTTCCTGCAGGATGTATCTTTTGCCTTTATAACTGCAGGACAGCTTGGCTGGGCATAAAATTGGGGAAGGATGCTTTTTTCCCCTCAGAATTTTTTGGTCATTGTGATGATCTGCCACTCAGGGTTGCAGTCCGCAAGTCAAAGATCAAATCCTCGTCCCTTTCACATAACGCGGCTTTTCTTCTGCTGGGTCACCACATAATTCTCGTTTTCGAAGTTGCTGGACTTCACCCGATCTACGTGCCGATAATTCCGCAGAAAATTCCCGAGAGACGGTGTCCTCTTTATCAACAGCTTCGAGTCTTTATTCCAGATCGAAGTGGCATTTATCGGAACTGTGAGTTGGTGTTCGATGCATTCGCCCCATCTCTTGTCTTCTGGTTGTATATGTTATTCTTTATAGTCTCTGTCTCTCTCTCTGTGTCTCTCCTTCTCTCTCTGTCTCTCTGCCTCTGTCCGTCTCTCTCCCTTCTTCTCTCTTTCTGTCTCTGAGTCTCTCTGTCTCTGTCTCTGAGTCCTTCGGTGAACAGGACCTACTAATTTTCATAAGAAACCGTGCAGAGACCCTGAGGGGTGGCTCCAGAGGGGACGCAGTCTGCGCTGGGAGCGCGTGCTCTTCGAAGCCCCCTTTCCAAGGCCGTTATTTATTTCTTAGCCCTGCGGACATGTTTCCTTTTCAAAACTCAGTGGTTTGCTCCTCAGCAAAGCTCTAGGAGTGAGTCATTTGTACTGACGTCGGTTCCTTGTTGCATCCTCCTGTTTCCCAGTGTCCGGAGGGAGGTCCTCAGCTTGAAGGCTGCCTGCGGACCACACATGTCACCTGTCGAGAGGGCACCTCCTCTGTCCCCTCACGTGTCTGCACAGCGGGGTCTCTAGATCAGGGTTTCACAGCCTCGGAGCTGCAGACACCCAGGGCTGCTCATTTGTCGTTGGCGTGGGAGATGTCTAGGCTATCGTAGAATGGCAGTGGTTCCCAGGCCTCGACCCGCCACCTACGGGCCAGCAACCACGTGTCGCAGCGTCCACTGTCGTGACAACCGATGAGTGTCTCCAGTTATTGCCAGGCGTTCCTCGGAGGGGGACCTTTCCCATACCCCCTCCTCGGATGGCGAGCTCATTCCTCTAATTGGAAACTTTTGGGGTGGGTGTTTCTGGTCACTGGCAGTTAATTTGGGGGAGCCCCTAGCCTGATGGAGGTCCAGCAACATCCTCCCTGCCTCCGTGCAAGCTATGATACTCGCCAAGTTCGCTCTCTCACGTGTGCCTCGTAGTGGTTTCATGGATGAATATCTCGAGTT
>NW_024343407.1:0-318 GCF_902729225.1 Pteropus medius
ACTGTACCTCACCCAAGGTAACATGTTAAAGCACTGTTAAAAGGGCATTGTAAACTTATTTTGTGTACTTGCCTATCCATCCATCCATCCATCCATCCATCCATCCATCTATCCATGCATCCATCCATCCATGTATGTATGAGAAACAAGATTTGAGAGGATAATAGAACAAAAAGAATATAGTAGTAGGATTACAGGGGATTGTTATTTTGTGTTTATGTGTTTTCTGACCTTTTTTCTTTTCTTTTCTTTTTTGGCTACAAGTATATATTACTTTTATAATAAAAGAGAATAAAATAAATATAAAATATAAAAAAA
>NW_024343408.1:0-1404 GCF_902729225.1 Pteropus medius
CTCTCGTTCCACTATGTTTTTTGTTGAAATGAGGCTCATAGCACTGGGTCTTTGTTTCTCTTTCCTTCTTTGTTGTATTTCCCGGCTCAGGCAAGTTGTTTTCCTGTGGTGCTTCTCAAAGTCTTTGCCCTCGCCTTGCCCCTCTCTTAAGAACTAGGGCTGAGACTTAAATTTTTATCAACCATAGATGGGCAGATGGAGTAAGATTTAACAAGAAACCAGGCACAGGCAGACACTGAAATCTGCATTTGTACACTTCAGTTCCTCACCTTCATAAAGAAGTATTTGCCTTGCTCAGCCTCCAAGGCCTTTTATATCAGTCCCTCTCTTCATATCTGCTCTTATCCCATACTGTTTTTTAATCTGAACATTCACTTTGGTTGATCAGAGTTTCTCCTTATATTAATTCACTCCCACCTGGTACTTCTCTTGCTCATGAGGTTCAAGATTGTTTCTTTTCCTCCGAATCGTATCTTCCTACTTCTCTGCTTCAAGTCTCACTTCTGCAAATAAACTACACTTTCAATTTTCCTATATATACTCTAATCTATATGAATATGCACTATTTATACTAGTTTAAAATCTGGTTATTTTTAAATTATACCCATTTGTATTTTCATTGTAATTTATAATTCCTATACTTATCCTTAATATATTATTTATTAATTTGACTATTAATGATTACCTACTGTGAACCAGGCATTTCTGTAGGAGCTGAGGAGACAATGGTAAACAAAGAACACAAAGTCTCTGACTCATGGAGTGTATGTTCTATGTGTGTTTCTTGCTTTCCTGCTAGATATCAATTCTCCTGAGATCTTTATTTTGATATTTCCAATCTCTGGCATACTTTTTTGAACATAGGAAGTGTTCAAGTGCTTGAATCTCACCAGTTGTATTTCATGCTTCCGTATTTCACAGAGCACTTAGCATAATGCTTGACATTCATAGACAATCAGGTAAAATTTACTATAATTGATGTCATTGCTTCAAGAGAAATTAAGATAGACATTAAAAAAGAATTTCCTTTTCTGACTTTGGAAGTGATGGTTAGGGAGGTCATCTTTGCCATACCAATCTTCCCTCCCCTCTTTGAATTTGCAAATTTCAGTTAGTTTATCACCTTCCTAAAGTTCACTTTGTTTCTCAGATTTAACTGCTCCTTTCCCTTCAGTGATTCCCAATGTATGTGAGGATGTGCTCCTCTGTCATTCTTCAACCCGCCCCCCCCATTCACCGCCCTATTCACAGATAGTGGATCTCAGCTTGTGAAAGGCTTCCAGCATCAGCATAATATGCTCGTTGAAGGTTTTTATCAGTTTTCCTAGGACATCCCATGACTCTCACTAGTCATGCTCGACAATTCTTACTTTTCTTATTTAAATGTTATAATTGTGACTACTG
>NW_024343409.1:0-460 GCF_902729225.1 Pteropus medius
GACCCCTGGTCTACCACAGAAGACAGGCCGCTCCTAGCACCTCCACCTCCCCGCAGTGGGGACACCGGGCGTTCCAGAGCCACAATTCCGCATGATCTCTCTTCATCCCAGAGGCCCCGGGGCTCCTTCCTAAGGCCTCGCCTGCTTCCCGCTTTCCGCAGTGGAAATCAGACTTCAGGACGGAAGCAGACACCTCCCTCTCCCTCCCCTTTCTGCCTGGGATGGTCGTAATGGTCCCCGTGGACGCATTCAAAATGAAGAAATGAATGGCTCAAAGAGCTGATCGCAAAGCTCCTAAGGCACGGAGGCCCAATTCAGACCCACAGCTGTCTGCAGTGTCTCCCAAATGAACTCTTTCCCGCGGGTGACGGCCGCCATGGACGCAGGGGCCAAAGCATCCCTGGGTACGCTGTCTGTGGGTGGCCCTGAACCCTGCAAGAGCATACAGAGACGAATGAGA
>NW_024343410.1:0-548 GCF_902729225.1 Pteropus medius
GGTCAGCTCTGCTTCAGTGGGCACGTGAGTATCTCTCAAAGGCGCCCCTACGGCTTATTGTTCGGGGGCTGGCCTTGGAACAAAAAAGGTTTTGTGTGCTTGCTGCAGTGCGTGCCAGGACCAAAGTGTTTCTCTCTTTCCCTAGAGGCCAACTTCTCTTTCTCTCTCTCCCTCCCTCCCTTTCTCCTTCCTTCTCTCTCATTCTCTCTCTCATTTTGAGCTTTGATCTTGAGAAACTAGAAGAAAAATCTATCAGGCAAATGCTCATGGAATCAAATCTATTTCACTGGAAGATTCAAGCTACTGGGATACATACATGAGAACAACTGATTTCCTGAACTGAATTAAGTTTCTATAAGGTCTGTTATTAAATTATGGCAAAAAACACACTTTTTCAGGCTGGGCTTTTGTGTGCTTGCTCAGTGCTATCTTTTGTGATGAGTTTATCTCATGAAAACCATGCTTCCGCATGCATCCTCAAATGGGTCCCCTAAGAAATCCCCACCTCTTTGTAGGTGTGAATAAGCAGAGGGCCATTGTTTAGACCT
>NW_024343411.1:0-760 GCF_902729225.1 Pteropus medius
CTAACCATAAACTTCACTTTAGCCCTAACATAAACCCTAACCCTAACCTATAGCTAACCTTAACCATAACGCTAACCCTGACCCTAACATAAACTAACCATACCCCTAACTGTAAAGAGAAACCTACATTTAAACTAAACTGAAGTCGAACCCTAACGGTAACCATAAATCTAACTCTACATTTTAAGCCGAAAATAACCATAACCCTAACACCTTATTTTAAAACAAACCCTAAATCTAACGATAAGTCTAAAATGCACCCTAACCCTAACCCTAACTCTAACAAACCCGAACCCTGAACCTAACCCTAAAATCAAGCTAATGCTAACCATAATTCTAAACCTAACGCTAACTAACCCTAACCCTGATCCTCACCTTAACACTAAAGCTTACCCTAACATTAATTCTAAACCTAACTCTAAATTTTACACCAACAATAACTCTAAAACTAAAAGCTTACCCTAACCCTAATACTAAACTTAAAGCTAACTCTAACCCTAACACTAATCCTAAACCTAACGCTAACCCTAACCTAAACCTAATCCTAACCCGATACTAAACCTAATTCGAAACCTAACGATAACCCAAATCCTAAGTTAACGTAAACCCTAATTCTAACCCTAATATTAATCCTAACTCTAAACTCTTACCCTAATCCTAACCCTAACCCTGACTCTACCCGAAAACTAAAGCTTATTATAAGCCTAATTCTAACCTTAATGGTAGCAATAACCCTAACTCTAATCCAAACTTGAAAAAA
>NW_024343412.1:0-957 GCF_902729225.1 Pteropus medius
CCCCTCTATTGGCTTCCTAGCTGGACCTATTATCCGCATCATTTTACTAGTTGCTTTAGAATTACAATATCCATCACACGATAAACTTGCTCACATAGGATGTAAACCTTAAAATCACATGCTGTCATTGTTTCTGATGGTCGTTATTATCCTGGTCCTTCGTCTAAAATGCGTCTTTTATTGTGGCTTATGTTAAGAGTTTTCGGAGTTTTAGTGACTTGAATCGAATGATCTTTGCCATGATTATCCTTGTGTCGATTCTTCTTGGGATTCATTGTGCTCTTTAGATTTGTGTGTTTCTATTTTTCTTAAAATTTGAAATGTTTGCAGCACGAGTTCTGTGTATTTTACGTGCCTCTGCCCCATCGAGGGCTCCAGGGAGAGACAGGTTCCGCCCTCTGATAGTGACCCACGCTAACTAAGGGTGTCTATTTCCCTCAAATGTTTTTCTCTACGTGATACGATTCAGGTCGTTCTGGTACCTGGTCTTCGAGTTAACTGCATTTTCCTCTGAAGATAGTTTGGAGGGGACTAAAAAAAAACACAACTGCCTTATGGGGAGTAAAAATTTTAACTCTTGGTAAAGTCCGGTTTCCATTTTTTGCGCTTTTAAGGGGAAGTCCAAGAGCACTCTGCCTGAACCGCAAGCCGTGGAGAGTCTCTCCTGCGTCGACATCTGGAAAGCTTATAGTTTTACATTTTACGCTTAGATCTATGGCCGATTTTTAATACAATTTTTATAACATAAAAAGGGTTCGTTTGAGGTTTATTTTTGTGAGTAGAAATGTCCGATTATTACATCATCGTTTGTCCAAAAGACTGTCCTTTCTTCATGGACTCGCTTTGCACACCTGTCAAGAATCTTCTGGAAGAAAATTTGCAAAAATTCACAAATATATGGAAACCAAACAAAATGCTCCTAAATAACCAAAGGGCCGAAGAAGAAATCACAAAGAA
>NW_024343413.1:0-1672 GCF_902729225.1 Pteropus medius
ACCCTAACCCTAACCTAAACCTTAACCCAGATCCTAACCCTACAACTAAAGCTAATCCCAACTCTATTTCTAACCCTAACCCTAACACTAACCCTAACCCTAAACTTTACACTAACAAAAACCCTAACTCAAAGCCCTTACCCTAACCTAATACTAACCCTAACTTTAACTCTAAAACTTACCCTAATCCTAACTTTAATCCTAACATTAACCATAACCCTGATCCTAACCCTAAAACTAAAGCTAAACCTAAACCTAATTCTAACAGTAACACTAACTCTAATTCTGATACTACCCTAAAACTAAAGTTAATCCTAAACCTAACTCTAACCATAAAGCTAAATTTTACACCAAAAATAACCCTAAACCTAACCACTTACCATAACCCTAACCCTAAACTACCCCTACACTAAACCTAATCCGAACCATAACGATATCCCTAATCATAACCTACACGAACCCTAACCCTAAACCTAACACTAATCCTAACTCTAACTTATTTCCTAACCCTAACCCAAACCTAACCCTTAGCCTAAAACAACCCCTTTACTTTAACCCTTACCCTGTCCCTAACACTAAACCCTAACTCTAACCCAAACCCTGAATCTAAACCTAAAACTAAAGCTAACCCTAAACCAAACACTAACCATAACCCTAAATTTTACACTAACATAACCGCGATACTAACATTTTACCCTAAACCTAATCCTAACTCTAAATTTAACTCTAATACTAACCCTAACGTTAACCTTAAGCCTAATACTAACCATAACATTAACCTAACACTGATTCTAACACTAAAACTAAAGATAATACTAACCCTAAATCTAACACACACACTAACACTAACCCTAACCCTAAATTTTACACTAACAGTAAACCAAAACCTGACCACTTATCGTAAACCTAACCTTATACCTAAATTTTACTCTAAAATTAAACCTAACCATTACCTCACCTGAACCTTAACTCTAACAATAACCATAACCCTGATTCTAACACTAAAACTAAAGCCAATCCTAACCCTAATTCTAACCCTAACCCTAAATTTTACACTAACAATAACACTAAGCCTAACCCCTTATACTCACCCTAACCAAAATCTAAAGCTAAGCCAAAACCTAACACTAACCCTAATCCTAACTCTGACCCTAAAATAAACCTAACCCTAAACCTAACCATAAACATATACCTAACCCTAAAGAAACCTTAAGCAAACTCTAACGGTAACCTCATCCCTAAACTAACCTTAATGCTAACACTAACCCTAACACTGATCCTAACTGTAACCTCTTGCCTTAAAGCTAACCCTAACCCTAACCCTAATCCTAATCCTTACCATAACCCAAATCCTAACCTTTACGTTAAGCTTAACCCTGATTCTAACTCTAAAACTAAAGCTGAACTTAAAGCTAATTCTAACCCTACAACTAAAGCTAATCCCAACTCTATTTCTACAATACATCTAACAATACATCTAACGCTAACCTCTTACCCTACCCTAAACCTAAACCTACCCCTAAACTAAACCTAACCGAAACCCTAAGGATAACCCTAACACTAACGTACACTAGCCCTAACCCTAAACCTAACACTAATCCTTACTCTAACCTCTTACCCTAACCCTAACCCTAACCCTACACTTAATCCTAACTCTAAAACAAAAGGTAAT
>NW_024343414.1:0-35922 GCF_902729225.1 Pteropus medius
CGGCCCTCACCTGTACTTATGTTATTATTGAACTATCATCTCAATTTTCCCTGGGAACAAAATTTGTATTTTATTTCAAAAGTTATCTTAGTTTCTATAGGGACATTTTTACTAGATTGTTCAATTTAGTTCCTGAGTTACCAGCAGAAAATAGGTAAGGTGTTATCGGGGAAGCTAAGTATCGGGGGAAAATCACCGATGAGCGATGTCTTGTTCTTTTCATTTTTCTTTTCCTTGTTTGCTCTGGCAGCCTAAGTCTGCCTTTTTGGATTCAATTCAATGGCTCAAATAAGGAACTCACTACGTCAAAGACCCGACTTTACTCTAACGAACATTTGCAGGTCAGGAACAGCTGGATGATGGACGCTATGCCCAGATTTTTGTGCGTGTGAGGATTTTGCAGCATTTCCCAAAGACCTTTAATTTGCCTCCTGCCAACACTGCTCAGGTCATTAAGGTTCTCTAAGATTCTTTAGGCAAAGCCTCTCTACTTGCAAACAAGATGAGCTCGTCTGTCTTTCCTGAGCTCATTTGTGGAATGGTGGCCCTCGGTTTTTCTTTTTCCTCCTCCAATCATATATGTACACAAATTCCAAAAGACCTCAAAGTACCTTCTCCCTCTCTCTCTTTCTATCTACATTATTAAATATTAACAATAGATTTGCTTATTCCTTTCCTAATTATACTGGAATTTGGGAAGTTCAAATCATTAAGTATGAGCCCCATTGACCTCTAACAACACCTCTCATCTGGGCCTAAACTTATGCTATCCACTTGGCTTTCTTATGATATCTTCTGTGTTTCTAAATTCGTATGATTTAGCTAATTTCTGATCATGTGACAATAAGAAAGCAGTCAAATTAGTACTCCAGAAGTACAGCTTAGACCTATAGACCAGAACCAAGGACTAAAAAGCCAGTTAACCGGTAAGTTTCATTTCTGCTGTACATTTACTAAGGCTGAGGGGGAATAAAGAGGAAACCTGTGAGAGAAAAGCAGTTTAATTCACTATTGAAGATCCTTGCTCTGAAATGCAAAAGAAAATGACATTGTTTCTGATTCAAGTCATTATAATTTGCTATATAGTGTAAACAATAATAACATATAAGGAAAACAAACATGAAATGATGGAAACAGTGGATAATTAGCAGATCAGGAGCACAGATCAGACTTGCTATGGGATTTCATTAAAGGGAATTCTAACAGGCACTGGCTTCTTCTGAGAAGCCTTCTTAGAGAAGTAGGATTTGAGTTGAGTCTTGAATAGATATGTAGGAAGGAGAACACAGGTCCTTGAAGGCAGGGCACAGCCACATTATCAGGAATGAACACAGAGAGGTTCTGGAATAGGGAGCAGAACTGGCTGAACAGGAAGTGGCACATGTTGGGGAAGAGTGGCAGTGAGGCTGTCCGAGTTGGTTAAAAAAAATACAATTAGATTAAAGAGGAAGTGGGTGGAAAGACAGCCAGAAAACTAGAAGGCCCCTGAAAATGTAGATCGGTGTAGTAATGTTAAGAAATCAGTGGTACTCTGACACTACACGAATATCTAGTTTTAAAATATCAAGGGGAAACACAGAAAGAATAAACTACAGATACAGTTGATATGGGCTAAAAGGCCAGACAGATGAGAATACCCACTGTGGTTTCCATATATATGATATATGGTGACAGAGGTCAGTGTAGGGGTTACGTCTAAGGAGTATTGAGTGGGAAGAAGTAACAGAAATATTTGAGGGTGCTAGAATGCTTTATATCTTGATCTGGTGTGGCATATATGAGTGTATAAAGAGGTAGAAATTCATGCACGTTGTGTTTATTGATTATATATGTATATTTTATAAAATCTATTGGGATAATTAAGCTATCGGTTGTATGATGGGAATTACATACAGGCAAGGAGTAATCAAGGTATTAACGCAGTAGTAAGTTACAGAGTGCTCACGGTGGACTGGAAGTATTTTCCATTTAAGAACTTTGGCAGTGTTTGGATACCTTCGAACAGAGAAAGAAAGGACATACAACTTTATTGAGTATATGTTATTGAGCTATGTTTTTATACATATAAACTCATTTAACATTGTATCTTGTAGCTAAGAAAGTGAAGATGAGAGAGATCACTGTTTTTGACACTAGAGACTGAGAACACAATTAGCTTCTATGCCTAAATAGTCTGAAATCAGAAAAAAGGAATCCAGAGGCAATGAGTGGTAAGTGCCCCAAGCCATGAAACATACTTGGGAACTCTCAGCAGCCACATGAGAGATGAAGCCACCAGAAGTGTGGGGCTCTTTAAGGTGACAATGAATCAAATAAAAGCATAAGAGGGGGGTCCTGCAAAGTGACAAATGTTAGGACATGAAATTGTGAAGATTTCTTAGAAAAAATAAGTGGATGCCTGTCCCAACAAAAAAATATCTAAGCCCCATCTCAGCATTTCTCAAACTGACTTTCCACAAAACACAGTTCCATCAGCTGATTAAAAGTTCACTCTGAGGAAAGAGTTTAGTTGTCAAGCAAATTTGAATAAGACTGAATTAAACAAAGTAAAATCAATTCTGCCCTCCCAAAATTCACAGAGTGTATAGAGCAACGATGTATAAGCTGAAGCTCATAAGAGGATAGGGTGTTCAGCGTTCCCCAGCCCCTTTTGCCTCGGAACTCCATTAATACCTTCTAAGATCAGTGTTCTGCAGGACTGAGATGTGAAACGCTGCTCTCACGATGAAAAATCACACGCCGTTTTCAAATCTCTTCTTTACTCTTCCTCTTTGCTCATGTTGTTCCAGCCTCCTGAAATGCCTCGCCTAACCTGCCAAAACCCTACCCAACTTTTAAGATGCAAGAAACAAAGAAAGGCTTATATCAGTAAAAAGACAGAGAAAGAAATCCATTGATTTCCATTCCCTGCCCAGGAAAAAAGACGATCCTAAAAACCATAGCAGAGTGACCTTAATTCTGTGAGTGTGAATACATTATGTTACTTTGAGTGCTGTAAAAGTCGATGTGCTGCAGTATGTATGAATATGCATTTTTGATCTTAGGCAGATTTTGTTGATGACTTTGATGAACCAGGTTATTTATGAAAGAAGCCATCGTGTTTGGCTCAGCTGTCATACACAGGGAATATTAAAGTAGGAGCAGCCCCTAGATATTAGCAAACCTATCCAACTTGATTCCCACATGAAGAAACTGAGACCTTTACAGACTGGATAGTTTTTATATTGACAAAGGATAAGGCAATAAGATATTGGCAGCTCTGTCTTTTAGATTAAGAAATCTAAGATTTTGTAGAATATTATAATATTGTCTCTGCTGACACTGAGACAATGTGTTTCTTATTCATCCTTTCCTATTACACTGACTAAGACACATGGTAGTCAGGAGTTGTTCAAAGGGAAAAGAAAACTTATGAAACTCCCAATTGATATACAAAGGGAAATTTGTTATATTTAAGTTAATTACGTGCAGCTTATCCGCTACAATGGGGAAATAGTGAAGTTATTTTTGCATAGGGTTACCATGTCATGTTGTTCCATGGGCTCTCTCTTATGTTCAAGAGAGCTAATGAGCACTGAGCACCCAGCTGAGCTCTTGTAGTCCATGATAACACTAGACTAAATCTCTTTCTGAAACATCTTTATTCTTTGATACCATTGGGCAGAATTAATTCTCTTCCTTTTTGACAAATTCGAGTATTGTCAAACTAAGATTTCATAAGTTATTTTGCCTGGATATGGTAAGGAAGACCAATGAGTTAGAGTACTTCTCGATATAAACATTGTCAGATTGAGAAAAAAGAGTTTTAATGCTTGACGTGAAAGAAACTTGATTGAAATTACTTATGCTTAAAATTCTCACTACTTTTAATATTGTATAAAATAATCATGAATTAAGTGGGTATGCTAGGAGTCAAGGGAGTCAACAAAGAATATTTTGTAAGAGTTTGTGGATGGCAGTAAATGCCACGAGGAAAGTGGTATTGTTTGGCCATAATAATGGAGTCAGAAAGAGAATAAAATGAAGAATGGCAGATTTAATGGGAAAGAAACAGCAAGGATAGAGATGCAAAAGGAAAAGTAGTAAAATGAAACAAGCTGGAGAAGAAAGGGAGGGAGAAATCTGGATTAAAGGAAGAAACAGAGAAGGGAAGTGGGGCAGGCCAGATGAAACTCAAAAAGTGGCATGACACACATTTAAGATGTGCCAACAAAGGGCCATGATCATTACCCTCAAGCAGTCTGCAAAGACATGAAGAGAAATTTTTATTAAAAAGAGATACGTTCTAGGATAAAAATATGTGCAGAATTGTATGAGAGGAAAAAAAGGAAGCACTTCGATTAATTCTTGCCTATGGGCTTGTGGGAAAACTCCAAAGATATCTTCAAAACAGATGAGTCCTAGGGGAAAAAGAAAGAAGAACAACAAAAGATAGAAAGAGAGAAGTAAAGATATCAGAGAAGAAAATTTAAAGAAGAAAAGTGGGGAGCACAAAGAAAATATAATGAGATTGGCCTGAAATCACCAAATGATTATAGAACATTCATATTTTGAGCAATGCAAAATTTGTGGATGAAGACAATAACTATTTTTTCTTATAATATGCTAGTACTTCACATATATTATCCAGTTTTTAATCCTCACATAAGCCCAGTGAGGTAGATATTTTTAATATTCTGTTATTCAAATGAGGACATTGGTCTAAAGGCTGAATAACTGCTAGCCAGTGGCAGAGTACAGATTCGAGTGAATCCATTCTGATATTAAATCTGTATTTCATCAAGTTCTAGAGAAAAAGAAAAAGAAGTTCACAACTCATTAAAAAGACAAAATAAAGAGAAGAAAAGTAAAAAGAAAGGAACACAGAGACATACATTTAAAATAGGGCCTCCAATTAATGCTAGCTGGAAATAAAGTATCGACATCACAGCAACATAAGAGTTGCAGAACTCTCAATCCAAATTCCTGGGATACACAGCAAACCTGACCAAAAGTGGACAGGTTCTAGGGGACAGTGTTCTTGTGGCTTATCCTTCCTTTATTCTGAATCTACTTACTCATTCCAAAGCAAAATTATGGAGGCAATAAGAGTTGACCAGGTGAGAACTGATTTTTACTTATCTGTGGACCTCATCATCCCAAACAGGTATCAGGTCAATTGATTACATACTTACAAGACTAAGCTAAAGGATGAAGATCAAATTGTTGTTTCTGTTCTTAAAGGCTCACTACAGTCACTGCACACACACCTCGCCTAATTCTTATAATAATACTATACACATTGGTGCTAACTTCCTGACTTTACAGATAAGGATACTAAAGTTTCCAGAAGTTTCTCAACTTGCCCACGATCATACAGCTGATAAGAGATAAAGTAGCTCTAAATATCCAGAACCATAGAGTATCCCGTTGCTCAATCCTTCGGGGTCCAAGAGCCGAAAGTCCAGCAACATGAGTCAAATTTTCCGAAAGCTACAACTGCAAGTTTAAATTACAATTATTTGAGATGTCCCAAGTAAGAGAAGTTGGTAGGGCCAAGGAGTTTTGAGATAAATTGAAATAACTGGAGAAGTTGTGTAGGAGTTAGATCTTGACCTCTGTTTGGAGGAAACACCAGTAAATGTTTTGCCAAATCAAGTAAGAAAAGTTATCTCAGGCAACCACCAGAAAAACCATAAATCATTAGAGAGTCATCCTCGCTACTCAGAAACAAGGGGTTTTCTCAGGCTAAACACACATCCAGATTCCTAAGGTCCCTTACAAAAGCATGCATCTATGATTCTGAAATTAAAGTCCCAAATCATGACTGACATCAGCTCTGGCTATTGCCCTTTGCCCTTAGGAACCACCACCCAAAGTTTGAGAAAAAATGCATTGTTCTTATTGTTTTCTATGTCGATTTCTGGCCCTGGATTTCAGAGATGTCACGGTTTTTCTAAATATGATCTCATATGTAATGAGAAAAACATGCATCATTTGATCCTTTTTGCAACACTGAACCACAGAAGCGGAGGCTATTACTATTGAAACTTGATGAACACCATAATTGTCCTATCATTCAAACTTTTCCTAGATAATTTAAAATGGATACTTGATGCTAAAATATTGTACTATGTGTTTTTAGATTTGTAGAGAAGGGTGTATGGTTAATGAAAACCATTTGGTTCAAGGTTTTGTTTTAGACATTGAAAAACTTAATGTGAAAGGTGGTAGTGCTAGTTAGTTGTCCAATTCTCTTGATTTTGGGATCTCTGTCACTTATATGTCAGGGGATTTATAGTACTGCTCATTCAAGAAACTATCTGTAGGATATTGGATTTAATCCGTGAAGGAAATATGGTATTAGCACATTACAGTGACAAGGAGATATCTCCAAAGGACTTGAAAAGGAGAGATAATTAAGAGAAACTTGTGAGATCAACATATTTTTTTTAGCTGAGTAGAGGAAAAAAAGTCATGTGAATGAGTAAGAAGACTGTCAGGGCTGTACATTTTGATTGTAATATGATTAATCAATGAAGTTATTTATTACTCTGTATAAAGAAGATGTCACTCAAAAATAGAGAGTTAGTCATTTATAAAAATGTAGACAGAGTGGAGAACCAAAGGCTTTGTACAAGTAAGCAATGGTCAGGTAAAAGTTAAATTATCCAGTGGATTCAAATTTTCCCCTTCTTTGGCCATGCCATTTTGGCTATCATGGCATAAATAGTGAGTACTAAGAACTTTGGTGTGTGTTAAAAGTAGAAGATTATTCTGTGATTATCAAGTTTAATAATGACTATTGAGCTAGTTCACATCACTAGGAAACGGATGTTTCTACTATTAACCATCCTCCAAGAAATTAATCTTAGGATAGAGAATTAAGACTTGGAGAAATCAGGCCTTAGAGTATGACTGAACACACCACTTGTGTCTGGAGAAGGGAGGAAATTTGGCTTGAAGTCCAAGACTAAAGGCTCTACTGCAGATCGGGTACTGAGAATTAAACTGTCTGTCCCTGTAAAATGGTGACAAGTTGGGAGACAGCAATAATTGGCTAGGTGAGAGGTCCTAGGGTGAGCTGAGGGTATGCGACAGTTTGAAATCTCCTCAATTCTTCAGGCTTTAGTAAAGCCACATTCCAATGCGTTGAACTCAGCGACACTGAGGGGAACTATTAAAAAGCCTACACCCATGTGTGGAGCCAAGCAGGGCAGAGGAGAACAATGTCTCCCTCATGGTAAGGATCTGAGATTACAATAGCTGTCACTGGCAAGAGATAAGATAGCTCACTCCAGTGGAGTGATTTCACAAGCCTTTCAAGAACCAATGGCTGTGCTTGGTGGCATTGGCAAGTTGCTGGCTGAAAGAAAGTCAGCAGAATTGTTCCTGGGCACACATAAGGAGACACCTTGAGAATGTCTTCGAAATAAGTGGGGGTGAGGGACCTTTGAGACAGGCTCATTTCTGTAATAGGATAGTAAGAGGGGGAGGGTCACAGATTTAGAAAAAAGAAGTGGAAATTACTTTAATGCACAGACTACTCTCCTGATCACACAACAGAACTTCTAGGTCTGTTTCCTGGCATAGCTTCTTCACATGACTGGCTGGTTTGCATCTTTCTTACCTCACCTGGATGTTATCTCCACATCAATATTTCTCTGAATGCATAAACTGGTGCTTAAATTGAGATTATTTTTCATATTATTATCTAGTTTGTTATACCTTAATACTATGAAAAGATATATTTTTGTTATTGATTTCACTTTTTATTTTGTGTTCCCAGAAGATGATATCTATGTGGCTCACTACAGGATACTCAAGGTACTAGCATAGTTTATATTAAATACAGAATTTGTTTTTTTTCTGATTTCATGTTAATCTTCTCACTTTGTGCTTGGAAATTTTATTGAAGTATAATATAGATATGGAAAAGTTCACAAACTCTGATTACATTTCACATGTAGATTAGCCCAGACAAAAGGGAGAAAAAATACAATATACAGATGTGGAGTACAGTGATTTCTTTATTTTTTATTTATCATTGCATCCATAATGTAATGATATCCTGAAATTCTATTTTTATACATTATTTTCATTTGCTGGTTTAATGTGAGTCTTCTCCTGATAAGAGAAACTATACGCAGCACCCTAAAAATTTCACGTTTCCAAGTCCCAAACTGAGGGAAAGACCCTGGGCTTTGGTAAATTCATCTACATGACAGGTATCAGCTTTGGATGCAAAAAAGACCATCCACCTTCTTTTGTCCATATGCCCATACACAACTTATCTTGCATTGATTTCTTACTTTGAACTATAGAAAAGATCAAGTATTAATCACAATTAACACAAGACAACTCTGTAGTAATTATATATATTTCATACATGTTAACTATATTACATATATAATTAGTAGAAAAGTATAATCAATAGGGCTGCAATCTCTCTTCCATCTGAAAACTATCTTTAAAAAAGTTTGAGAACATAAATCAGGTATCACCATTCACTATGAAAAATTTTATACACATAAGTAACCACAAAGTATTTTCTATCTCCATCACCTTCTTTATCCTCTGATTCTTATAATCATTATTGATAGTAATTTTGACAGCTTTAACCAAAGAGAAGATACCTTCATTATAGAAACTATAAGGATAATATCCATGCCCCCTGCTTTGCAGACTTGTAGTTTTATTTTTCTCATGCCATTATCCACAAAAGGTAGACTTGATGCATTAGTAGTAATCAACTACACAGAATAGAAATAGAAACCAAAATCTAAGAAAATATAGCAATTTCTCTGGTTGTAATGAGTCAGTATTTCAGAACCTTAAGATGTTATACATCATAAGAGACATCTAAAGTCAGCTGAACTCAAACCACAGTCTTTCATCCATTGATAATTAAAATGACCCCACATTTCAAGATGTAAGTCAAGGATTTTCAGGAGTACAGTAATCTTTAATGGCTAACCTTCAGGAATTTTTCTTTGCAAACTGGGAAAGGTACTGAAAAGAAGCTTATGGACCAAGGAGAGAATTTAATGGGCTCTTAACCCCTTTCAATTGAAGTACAAGATGTGGGATTAGGAAATGGAGCAACTATTTAAGTCTCTTCATTCTATTTTTCACTTCGCTCAGAAAAAGTTTAGCTAGCAAAGTATAGTCACTTGAAATTGTATGTGCATCTTCATTCCTTTGAGTACTGAACTTTCACATTTATGAGAGTCTTGTATAGATATCTCTAAAAATGAAAATCTCTATTTCCTCTCTGTAAATGAGTGTATTACCAAAAGAATGATACCAAAAGAATCATTTTTAAGGTTATAACAGTATCAGAATATTACATTAAAATAAATTTACATTTCTGCTGGGCTGAGAGCATTAGAAAATTAAAATGCCAACTTTAAATTGTAAAAGGGTTAATTTTCTGAACTTGACTATGTTTAATTGTTACTTACGTGTTATACTAATTAAACATGCCTCCTCAATAATTATATGAAGAAGCTGCAAAGCTTTTAAGACTCTTGCTAATCCAGCACCCTCTGTTTGCTTGTTTCTAATTTGTTCATTTTAATGTACTAATTACGCGAATTAGAGCAAATAAATGTGAAAAATCTCTCTTCTGAGACTCTGACCTCCAAATGTTTTGAATCAGATGGAACGAACCCTGTTCTAGCTCGATTATTCAGTTTCTAGAGTAGAATAAAGAACAAAAAGGCTGATTTAATTGTGAATACGAAAATATATCTTGTTTTTATAATTTTCATTGTGAATGCTCAAGCACTAATGATTGTTGTCCTGCCTAGTCCCAAGAAGATTAAAATTAGGTAAGTGAATCATGAATTACAATGCCAATTTTTCATAGAAGCTCTATAAAGAATCACAGTGCTAACCCTACAAAAAAAAAAAAAGAGTCAGACTGTTTTGCATGTACTACTTCTTTATGGCAAGCATTAAGGAACCCACAAATATCACAGGAGAGATGAAAGGAAAATATTGTATCATATCTTTGTAGAGTAACGAACCTTTAACATATAGTCCTTTTATTTTTTGTTGTTTGTTTACATATGTTGCAGATTTGTCTGTTTAGATCTAACTCTATTTTCAAGGCCATATTTCCCACTGAGGATATGAGGATGACTTTCTTTTAACATTTGCATAGTAGAAGATACTCAGAGTTGCTTGCTCCCCAGACTTTCCAGGTCCCCTAGCAAATAATGATCATTATCTCCATTTAGTGGATTCAATGGTGCACCTTCTTGCCCAAGTGCCCATAAACCAAAAGGCTGGCACAATTTTTTCACCTATGGAGTCATGCTCAGTGGGAAAATTAAAGCTTTCCAGGTAGTAAAACTTTCCTTAGCCTAATAACTGAATCAATATTTATGGGAAGCTGATTCAATACTTTTTCCATTTCTCAAAATAAAATCATAGCATAGTCAACGGAAAATTCGGAAACTCCAAAATGCTAACAGTCACTCATAGCTCTACCATCCAAAGGATCCACTATACATATTTTAAGATCATTTCTATTCCCTCGAGCTTCTTTTTATCTTTTGACATGTTAGAGATCATAATATGTCAATTTGACACCTAAGTAATTTGCTTCCTTTAATATAATTATAAGCATTGTCTAATGTAACGAATAACATATGAATTGCATAAGAGGATTTATGATTTTAGGGTTGTAAAAAAGTCTACTATATATAATGATGTATAAATTTTTGTTAATTCCTCTAATGTTGTGCAGTGAGATGTTTTCTAATTTTCAGTGCTCTGGAAACCGCTACATATAATACATCTTTGCCAGAAAACAATGCATTCTGATATTTTTGAACAGGGAATATCCTTATATATGCAGTACAGATATGGCCATAGGGTAAGTTTTCAGTAGCTGTCCCAGGGACCATTTTCCTGGAAGCAGATATATATTACTGAATAAAAAGTATCCGATATTTAGTAAGTATCAATGTAGTAGGTCTCAGTGCCTAAGTGAGATGCTTGCCACCATACCCATGGTTTTCTTCTTGGATGTAGCAGTTATTTCAGAGGTTACTGGTAGAAATTTCGAAATCTCTTTACTCAATCATGAATTCCTACATATAATCTTTGTTTCTGCATATCCCACTACTAAACTACGGAGTACATATTGAGCTCCTCAGAATGTATTTTCCCCTCTTCCTCAACTGCTTCTTCTAGCAATCTGTATTGTGACCCATAACCTTTTCAGAAAAGCGAATTCTCTTCAGAGATTGCCACAGTGAAGCTTGCATCTCTACAATAATAATTTAATAATTCTAAGTACTAGTTGGCATAGGCTGAATAATATCCCCATCCCAAAATATATCTACATCCTATTCTAAATCCAGTAACCTGTGAATGCTACCTTATAAGATCAAATGGACTTCACAAATATGAATGAACTCAGGGTCTAGAGAGCGGAAGATTATTGTGGATTATCCCATGGGCCAGATAACCCAGGACGATGTGATCACAATAGTCCTTATATGAGGAATGTGGGAGGGCCAAAACCAGAGGAGAAGGTGATATGATGACAAAAGCTGAGATTGAGTGATGCTCTTTGAAGATGGAGAAATACAGGTGGCCACAAGCCAAGGAATACAGATGGCCACCAGAAGTTAAAAAGTTAAGGACACAGATTTTTCCTTGACCTCCAAAAAGAACCAGCCCTGCTGATCACACCTTGGTTTTAGCCAATGAAACAGATTCTGGACATTTGACCTCCAGCACTATAAAAGAATACATTTTTGTGATTTTAAGCTACTCAGTTTGTGCTAATTTGTTACAGCAGCAGTAGGAAACCAATACAAAAGAATTCGTGTTTATGATAGAAAATCTTGTAAAGATGTCAAGCAGCAAATGGAAATAACCATAAGCAAATTATAGTTAACATGTTGGTGTATTTTCCCCTAGATATATCCCTATCAACATGGAGATTCATCTGCACACACACAAGCATAAAATACACATATGCACACAGAATCGCACTCTATTATCCTGTATTGTGCTCTCTTCATGTAATAATTTTATAATTTCCAAAAAACATTAATTTTACAACATGATATTCTCTCTATTTATGTAGCATAATTCATTTAACCAATTTCTCATTGTAGACCAATACTATTTTTTAAAAGCAATTTCCTGTATTGATATATGTATATATTTATATAGCATCAGATATTATTTTTATCCCTATATTCCATAATATTGAAATAAAAACCATCATAAATCATTGTCCACATCTGATTATTTGCTAAGGTTCATTCCTAGAAGTAGAGTTGCTAGTTTAAAAGCTATGTACATTTTTAATGATTTGATAAAAATTTGTCTTCAAAAGCATTTTCTAATTTATAAATTGCCAAGCAGTACCTTAGACCATCCATATTACCAACCATTCTAATTGTTTGTCATTTCAGTAAATCATTTTTAAAAGAAAATGGTTTACTATTACTACTATTTTTGAAATTTTATTATTATACAGGTTGAACACTTGTTTATTATTGGTAGTTTGTACTTTTTAGTGTGTGTGAAATTCTATTCATCATCTCTGTTTTACCACTGGGGTATTTTTTATTGATTTGTAAAAGTGCTTTTTGTAATTATAATAATGACAATTGTATGCAACATTGTCAGAACATATTATATACCACATACTCTTCCCTTTAAATTTCCTTATCATGATTTTGAACGTATATTTCTGATTTTATACTTTTAACACCTAATGTAAGAAGACTACTCACTTTTTTGTACTTTATATTATACCTTCTTTCACATTAAGCTCTGAAAACCATTGAAATATGTTTCTTTATAAATATGAAGAATTAATTGGTCCATTTTCATTTGTTTGATTCCTTTCTCAAGAAGCATGGTATTGTTTTATTCTTCCTCTTCCTTTTCCCTTCCTTTTCTGAACAATTTAGTTGTAAAGACATTGATAGGGTCAAGAAAGGTAGACATCTGCTATGCAGTGAGGCTATAAAGTGGAGGCTCCAGTGATCCAAGCAGCGTATCTGAGCTCAAGAAGAATGAGGAGGATGAATGTGCAAAAGGGCTTCCCAGAGGAGGGTGGTGGAGCCTGAGCAGTCTGGTGTGATTAGGCAGAGTGGCAGTGAGGTGAGGAGAGCGACTGTGTAGATGCACTGCCCACCACGGACTATTGGAGCCCAGGCTAGGTAAAGAGGGCTTTTGCATGTCGGGATACCCCTCCTGGGGATGTCAGAGTACAGATGAAGTGAGGAGAGTGGCAGATAGACACAGACTGTCAGAACCCTAGAGGCATGAAGAGGGTCCTGAAGAGGAGTTGGCAGCAGCAATAGTAGATTTGTTACAAGTTAATCGCATCAGTAAATTAAGGAAAAGGGGGTCAGTTATGTCAGTCAGTATTAGAGAAAGGAGCTACAAACACCAAGGGAAAAACTAGTATGAATTCTGCACTGGTCAATTGGCTTGAGGTGTCAGGACATGCTCATGGGTTTCAGATATAGGTAGACTGAGAAATAAATATAGAGTAGATGATACATGTGAATACACCGATGAATCTCTGCAACTCCTTCTATTGATAGAAAGCAACTGGGGTTAGCAATAAATAGTCATGAGAGCACCTAGCACCCAATTCTTGTTTCCACTAAAAGGAATATGGTTACCTTAAGTAAAAGTCTATTCCACAGCTAAAGCAGAGAAAGTATAAGATGAGCCCAGAATATATCATTGTGTCAGAAAGTAAAGAAGTGCTCAAAGAATGATAGGGACATATGAAAGGGACACAGAATCCCTTTGAAAAGGGCTCCCACTGGACAATCTGAGATAATTTGAGCATGAAAACTGTGGGTCCCAAGACTAGCTGTGATCCAGGCTCACAGCTAAGGAAAAAACTCCAGATTTAGAATGTTACATTAATATAGTAGGGCGCCTGTGCCTCACTTATGAGTATGATTCAGCTTATTGTATTACGCATGTGTAGCGGAATGCCACTATTGTCTCTGACATATATAAAGCCCATGCAGTCCCTTAGTACAGAGGTGCGCTACCCACAAAAAAGTTGGCGCCTGCCATTTCATTCTAATGTTGGCTCCTCGTGCATTCTTTCAACTTGGCCTGTCACCACCGAAACCTTCTCTTCTTGATCAGCTGGGCTCTGACAAAAACAAATATTAAAAAATTATAACCACTGAATAAAGTAGAGACGCATGAATCCATACCAATATAAATGAAGAAATAGAAAGTTTAATGAGGGACAGGGTATTTTGTATCATTCCAAAGTAACTTCCCATATGATATTTATCAATTGCAAGTGGAAAAGTAACGTTAGTATGGAGCAGCCTTGTCGACACCACTTTAATCAACTGAACAAAGATAAATATTACTAGTAACAGGAAGAAGGAAAATGTACATCGGATAGAAAGTGGATGTAATGAGAACACAAGAATTATTACTGAAATATTCCAGCAAAAGAATCATAACTTGATCATAATAAAAGGAAATGACAGATACACCCAAAGTAACAGATATTCTATAAAACAATTGATATATAATTTTTAAAAGTGTCAAGATATAAAATACAAGGGGAAAATAAGCAACACCTCCAACCTGAAGGAAGATAAAGAAACTCGACAAGTAAATGAAACATGCAAAACTGAATGAGATTCTTTCGCCAAGTGAAGAAACTTGACTGGGGTCAAAAGATCAGATCACAGTTAATTTCCTGATTTTGTCTGTTTTCAGGAAATACAATAGTAATCTGAAAATAATAATTTTATATTTTCCTCCTTTAAAAATTTTTCATGTCCTATTCCACTGGCAAGAACTTTTTAGAAGCTTTTTTTTCCTTAAATATTCATAAAAATAGAAGGCATTTTAAACTATTTATAATTTTAATGAGATTATCTCTCATGTTTGTACCTGTGAGAACAACACTGTTGGTTTCATACTAAGAATGTACCTTATTCCTAGATTGATATACTTCTATTATAAAAGACAAGCTGTTATTCTGTATCTATTGAGATTAATGTATGGTTTTTCTGCTTTGACCTATTTGATATGAGCATATTTACTTTTGGTAAATAATTTATACATCCCTGAAATAGATCTTAACTTGGTTGCAGGTAATTAATAGTTAAATATACTGTTGAAATAGGTTTACTAATATTTACTTACAATTTTTCACCTGTGAGAAACTTATCTGTATTTTTTCATCATGCTTTTTACTCAATGTTTTAGTATGAGACAATGCTAACAAAACAAGATTTATGACATCGTAGTTTTCTCTGTTGAAACAATAGATATGTTTCTCAATTATATTCTTGATGTATTTCAAAATTATTAGTTTATAGTTTTAGTTTCAACAATCATTTTCTCTGCATACCTTAGATTAAAGGTCAGCAAACTTTTTCTTTAAATGGCCACATAGTAAAGAGCTATCTGGCTTTGCAGGCCAAATGGTCTGTCTCTGTTACAATTACTCAACTCTGCCTTTATAGTATTAAAGCAGCCATAGTGAAATAAATGAAGGAGCATGGCTATTTCCAATAAAACCTTATTTATCAAGACAGATGGTCGGCTGAAATTGGGCCCTGAGCTACAGTTTGCTAACTCCTGCTTTATTTTAGATATTCTTTTTGTAACTACTTAAATAAAATGTTAAAGGTTAAGTTTTTGCTTTTTTTTTCTTTAATATTTAAAGCATATAGAAACATTTATTTTCTCCTGGGTACAACTTTGGAAATCTCTCATAAATTTTGATAGGTAATGTTCTTACCACCGACATTTTTCTGAATATTATGTAATTTAATTTACTTTTAAGAATTATTTAGGAAAGCTGTTAGTTTCTTTTTTCTAATGTTAGAAAATGAAAAAAGGCTTTGGAAATAGGGCCATAGGTAAAAATAAATAAGGGAACACAACTCAGTGGCACTTTAGTAGTAGCAAGTGCACATGCCATTCAATAAAAGTGTGACAGGCTCAGGAATTTAACTTGTTGTCTTATGCTGCCAGAACTACAGCTATTTGGATGCATAGTGGCCAGAACGAATTACAGAATAGAGGATGTTAACTGTATAGAAAAGCAGTGAATGATGTCAGTGGAATGGCTACAGAGAATGGCTTTAGATTAAAAAATTCTCTGAAAGAACAGGAAATAAAATAGAAAGGACAATCATAACACAATCCTGCAAAACTCAGGAGAGGGGCAAGTTATTGAGTATTGTTCATTTTATTTTCTTATTATATTCTTTTCATATTATGGTCAGAGAATGTATCCTCCACAATGGCTGCATTTTGCAAGGCTTCGGAGCTTCCATTGTAACTAAATATATAATCAACTTTTGACAAGTGTTTTATGAGTGTTAAAGAGAAATGCTAAATCTCTGAAGGACACTGGTTTATTAATTAATTTATTTATATGTTCTTGATAGTTCCAGGACCATAAAAAATACATTCGTTCTCCACAAGTACTATATTCTTTCTAACTTCTCTTGGACTTCTACTAACTACATATTTTGATTATTTTATGTATTTTCATGTTGGTTATTCATAAACAAAGGAATCAGAATTTCATATTTTCTTTGAATATTATAACCATCATCAATAATACAGTATGAAATTTTTGTCTGGGAGGGAGAGAATCACCAGCACTCATGTAATCATGTTACCTTAAATTTAATAGATAACCTCTTTTTCTGTCATAAACTCATGGCAGTTTCATGGACTATAACTTTTTTTTAACTTCTGAGTGGAATTTCCAAGGCAGAAATTTCATTATTGTTTTTTGATGAAATATTCTCAGTAAGATTTACAGACAGAAGACTGACGGCTAGTTTTCAATGAGTCAGGTTCATATTTTGTTTCTTTAGCATTTTCTCTGGTTACATAATCAATAAATAGGGAAGGGGTGGAAATAAGAGCACTGGATATGACTTGGCCTAAAAGCTTGAAAAAGTTCTTCTCCTATACACTTCCTCAATTTTACATATGCTATTACTACCATGACCACACAATGGGACAAGAGAGCAAACCAGATGTGCAAAGAAAAACAAATGTTTTTTTTGATGATATACTTTAAAAATACGAATTATCAAGACCCCAGCAGATGCTAGGATAGAAGAGTGAAAATGAATCCAGTTTTGTTTTGTAATTCAAAACAAACCAAAAGGAAACAAACTGTTGGTGTTTTCCTCTCCATAGTATGTAGTTTCACTTACTCAATTACTTTCTATTCCAATGACTCAGACTCAAGTCTCCTCTCAGGATTGTCCTTCTGACTGGAAATCCAAAAAGCTTAGCTGTTATAAGCTTTAGGGATAAGAAATGAGATGGCCTCTGGTTGAAAACTCTATAGCCGCATCACCAATTTAGTAATTCTATCCTCAAATTCTGTGCTAGCTGAATTATGGGGACTGAAGTTGTTATGCTCTGCCAGACCATATTCTTCTAACCTTCCTGAATGTGAAGATGTCTAGCTCCCAGATTATAATCTCAAGAGACTATGTGTTTTCCTAAGTGTGTACTTATTTTTGTAGCAGCTCAAAAGATACAAAAAAAAAAAAAAAATGTGAGCAGAAGGAGATTAATTCATTGCTATAGCCACAATTCAAAATAGAGAGAATTTGAAGGTTATAGATTTACTATGTTATTTTATGACATTTTGCTATCAGGCTATTTCTCAATAAAAAAAAAAGTTCCCAAACACCTAAACTGAATGTCACTAAGGCTCACTCTCTAAGGTACTGCAGTACTAAAGAGCTATGGAATTTCTGAAGAGATAGGCATTCAACAAAGAAAATGCAGCAAGTTATAATGTCCTCTTTTCCTTTTTGGAAAGGTGATTGCAATGAACTTTTCCTCCTTTATGACGGGAAGAGGCAATCAACAGGAAGAATCCCAGATACTAGCATTATGTTCCTATTGCTATCATTAGCTTCCCTAGTCAGTCTGGGGGTCTTGGAGGGGTGATGATCCAGAAGTCCAATATATGCTGTACATAAGCAGTAATGCAATAACAGTACCAAGATTTTTTCTTTGTCAGGCAATTAAACCTTTTGCCAAGTTAATTCAATTTGCTGCTCTTTTGAGTCCTATGGGGAAAAAATAAAGGAAATATGTTTTCTCTGGTAAATCACAAATTTCACAACACATTTCTTCATACAAGCTCCTTGTTCTCCTATTTTGATATATTAAATATCCAGCAACGAATTTCTGGGATCATAAATCTATGGTGATAAAATTAATCCTATTGCTGAAGACAAATAAATATTTTATTGCAGTTTTATGAGCTTTTGTTCCCTCTTCACTTGCAAGTAGATGCTGTTTAGTGGTATAAGGATGTTGAGCTTCCGTAAAATGTATTAGAAACAATATAGCAGTAATAGAATTCATACCTACAAAACTGTTGTGCACCCTTAAGATTGAAAACTCAAGCATATCTTGTCTCTAAAATTTATAAAGAATAATTTGTCAAGAAAAAATATTCAGTCATTGTATTCAAATCAATTTATATCTTGAAATCTTTTGCATATCAATTGTGAGCATGATTTCTATTATGTAACACATTTTTTTTTCCTATTGGCTATTAGCAAAAAAAAAAAAAAAAAATTGAGTTGTAGGAGAGAGGAAAGGGAAACAAACCGAATACTCACCAAAATGTAATTCTTTTAATTCTCCACAGTGTACAAACTGTACAGGTTAATGGAAGTTTTATGTGGAAATTTTAATGTAAACAGGAATTGTGGGAATTGGGAATGGGGAAAGCTCAAGTATAAAGTGGCTCTCTGATGCCTGTAGAAACTTTAATCTGGTTCAACCAAACCATAAAACCTTTCATTAAAACATAGAAATTTAGTATGGAAAGATCAGCTAGTCTATTCCTTCCCATATGTAAAAAGAAAAAAGGAAATTGATGTTTAGAGATAGAAGATTACCTCCCTTAAAAATATTTTATGCCAGAAAATGAAGCCACAAAAAACTAAGACAAGATCTGATTTTGTGACTGTCAATCCCTTAAATTCAGTTCCTTTTCTATCATAATGAATCAATTTCTAAACATTATATAAAAAATTTTGCTAATTTGAATCAGGCAAAAGTCTATAGGAGTGCTATCCAATGAGTGCTCCAGTCTACTATGCTCAATATGAATCTTAGCCTTTGGTCATTTCTGCAATATGGTTTTGCTCAGAATATTGCTTAGTGCTCTCCTGGGCCCATACTTTCAATCTAGTCACATCCAATTCTCAAACTAATCCCTATCTTCCCCAAACTCATATTCTGTGGACAGAGAGGCATAATTAGAGAAAGGAGTATTAAAAAACACTTTTATTTCTGGCAGAAAGTAATGTGTATATGCCAACTTCACTTACATCCTGGTAAATTGCAAAGAATACTGAAATACTTTGAAAAGTACCCACCAAGTAGATGAGAGCTATGAGTATAATAATGGGTAGAGGAAAAATTGAACAGGGTATGGAACTTCCACTCTCAGCCAAGACAAAACAACATGGACCTGATAAGCCTTCCTGTCTGAAACATATGGACAAAGAAGAAAGGAAAAATATACAAACCAAAAGTTTTTGAGACACTGGATATCAAGCAATGAAGGAGAATAATCCTTCGAGATAGGACACAAATAAGATGAGCCCTAGAATTGCCCCAGCTTACTAACTTTATAAAAAATCTAGGTTGTAATTCAGGAAGAGAGAACCCAGACATAGCCCAGGATACCTGTTAAGTTGACAAGGTGGAGTTGAGAGTCTGGGGAGAAGATGGCTAGAGTTCTCAGACAAGAATATAAGAGAGGAGATAGTCCCACAGAAAGAGAACTCCTTAATAAGAACTGTTAATAAGAATCCTAATTTTTAATGGCTAGATTCATTATACGAGCTAAGTTCTGCATTGCCTAGCCTCTTCCTGAGCTAGGTATGGCTATGTGGCTGTTTTGACCAATGCAATGTAAAAAAAAAAAAAAAAAAAAACGCTACATAAGGAACTTAACAGAAAAGGTAAACTTTCTCCTCTTGGCTAGAAGGGGAGTGCAGTAGATCAAGTTTGAGCAGTCTTATGGGACAATGAAGCTAATATGGAAGCCATAGGACCTGAGCTTTTGTCTTTTGCCCACACTAATGGTCTGCAGAGATATCTATAGTCCTGTTAGAATTTCAGTTATTGGTTAAGACAGATGACCAAGATCATATCACTTAATTTAATACTGTGCTCTAGTCACATCTGGTAGCTCTCTTCCCTTCTACACACCCTTGATTCACAACCCTGGGCCCATTGAGATTATTCTGTTGCTCCTACAACTATATGTTAGGGTATGGGAAATTCGTTGGATAGGTAGAAAGCGTAGACAAAAAAAAAAAAAGCATTTTTATTATCGAAATCTGCTGTCTCTGTAGGATCTAACCAGACATTGGGGTATAAGTCTATCGGGATTTTCTGCCTCTCCATTCCACCTCTCTAGTAATCAGTCAGCCTATGTAGATGGCACAGATCTACATTGTGGGGCTCACTAATGTTGAATTATTCTGTCTCTCCTTTTTCTTGGAGTGGGAAGCAAGAAGTTTTGTTCTTACTAAAGTATGCTCCAAAATATTCTGTCTATGCCTTGAGTACTTCTTATTTCATTAAGGATCTAGATTTTTTTAAATCAAAAGTCAGGAAGAGACAACCCCTTAACCCCAGTTTTTATTGTTAAATCCCTTCCTTGATTCACTGACCAGAGAAAAGACTAGCTGAATCAAATTAAAAAATAAAATTGGATGTTTCAGGAGAAACTAATCATTGAAGATATCAAAATATTACTCGACTGCAAGATTTAAGGATCCTCAAGCTTTCCTCCTGGTTTTCGAGCCACTGGGTGTTCTGATCTGAGGAAAAAATGATTAACAACTTTGGCAGGTTTCTTATTTTATTTTATTTTTTTAAAAAGTATTCCCTATTGTTTCCTAATAGAAAAAATGATTTGTAATAAATTCTCAGCTTTTTCTACAGGAGAATGTTGCCCTTTCTGCCCTCATGGTGCTGACTTTCAGACATACTAAATGTGGCATGCAGCAATCAAGTATAAAAATCATATTAAAAAAGCAGAGAATGACAATGTACAACTGAAGCCTATGCAAACTGGGTAAAACCACAACATTCTATGAATGCACAAAAGATGAACAGAGCATGTCAGAGACATTTAGGGAGCTTTGGATTCTTCATACAGGACTGGAAACTCTGAAGAGAGCTAAGGAAAAACAGGTCTTATAAATCACTATTTTAAAAGGAAACACATGTAAGTAAAGTAGCTCTTACCTTTATTCTTCTTTCTCTTCTAAATTATATTGTTTTTATAGAAAAAGGAACCAACAGAGATTTTACTAGCAGCTATGCTGTCTCTCTCTATTATCACACAATCCTCTTCCTCCAAATAAAAAGGCCATGTGATTTGCCGAATAATTCTAAAGCAATAACAGGAGAATATACTGAAACATTAATTGACATTTCTTAGTCCAAGTTTCCTTGTGCTCATTGTCTTCCCTACTCCCAACGACTGGGCAATAGTGATAGCTTACCATATGCCTTCACCCTTAGGGTAGGCAGGAATAAACAGCCACATTCTTTTTTTCCCCATTATTGAAAACTTGATGAAAGGCAATTTATTGTAAGTAAAAACACTTGTGATTTGCAATGTTTGTGATTTTTGATAGAGAAAGGCATTGTGGGCTTAAGATCCAGAGCCTATGGACTTAACACACAGCTTTCATTTAAAAACAGAACAAAACGAAACAAAATCATAGGATGGAGGATACAGGTTGATGACACGTGAGTTGTTTTCCCACCAGAGGAAAAACACAGAAACATCTCCTGGACTGTAGAAATGAGCTTGAAGAAATTGGAAAATAGGGCTAGAAATTAAAAGTGTGGCTTGTTCTCTAGTCTCTGTTTATGCCCACATTTACTACCTGCCAATACTGTGGCTGAAACCTCAATTAAGAATGGAAATAAGAAGGCTATGTCTCAATTCCCAACTGGAACTCTTGGAAGAGGTGGCCACCCAACATGAAGTGATCACAATAGAATACAAATGATGATGTATGCTCTGGTATAAATATTTTTTGAAATATAATTAGAGATAGAAAAAGTATTTAAATATAAGGATGCTATAAATAGTGATACATATATAAAAATAATACTAGGTCAGAAGAATTTTTAGATTAGTAATGTCGGGTGTTCTGTGGATACTTTCCCCAGTAAACAACAATAGCTGGTGAAAAGCATTAAAAATTTTAAATCTCCAGAAGTTGTCCTTAAGTCATACATCAAATGGAGAAACATTTACTTAAGAAAATCTACTAAACTTGGTAAGAACAGAAAGAATTAGTAACGTTTGAGCCATGACTTGCTTCCTTCCCCTTCCCAGGTCACAGTGAGGGAAGTTCTGCTATAGGCATGTCAAGCTAAGAATATGGGGTTCTGTTTCACCATAGCTCCAAAACTAGAATTATGGTTTCTCCCCAGAAGGCGCTGGCCACCAGTACTTCTCATCCCTGCTTCTCCCAGTTCCATGTTGTAGGAACTCTATTTTATTCAAAATAGCAGAGAAATTGGGGACTCTCTTCTCCACCCAGCACCTTGTCATAGGAAAGAAGTTCTATACTGGGCCATAGACAGCTGAGAATGCTGGGCCCTAATCATCCTTGCCCCAGCTCATGTGTATAGCAAAAGTGCTACAACAGGGTAAGTAAGCTGAAAACACCAGAGGCTACCTTTGTCTAGAACTCTGCTCATAGAACATGGGTGTCCCTGTAAGAGAAACTAACTGCTGTCTGTCGTTACCCTCAACTCTGGAACAGTAGCATCTGTGTTCTGTCCCAGGGGAAGAGGAAGGCTGTAAAAACAAAGAAGTCCACAGTTCTAAGAGTATTCACTTTATATGGTACAGAGTGTGGAGAAGTTCAAGCCTAAGGGCACAGCAGAACACAATGGAAATTTTGGTGGTGAGTAATTAGGAGGGGAGCTCGTAGCTCTGTAATAGCACTCAGAAAAGGCGAAACAGCTAGAAGGTTAACAGAAATAATAAAGGAAAGAAACAGCTAAGAAGAACCTTCTTGGGAGTGGAGGAAACCTTAAGATCTGGCCACAAATACTACTCCTGCAAACAGAAGTTATAATAATGTTTCTGTTCAGATGCAATTGGATCAGACTTCGAAGTCATTTAATTACAATGGTGTTGTCAAAAACAATAGAATAATGAGCTAGAAATTAGCAGTAGCTAACTGCTGGGTATGATGCCAACACAGGCAGACCAAGCCAGTAGCTTGACAGGGAGTTCATGAAAAGAGACAGTCAAGGAGAACCTGGGAACCTACTCAGTGGGGTAGGAGGAAACAGGGAAACTGTGTATATCCCCAGGGCTATGCTCTTTGAGGAGCCATATCAAAGGTTGCACATTTCAGGAAAAATAGTCTTCATTGAACTAGTTCAGGTAAGTAACTAAAAGAACAAATACATGAAAGAATAAAAAATTTAAAAAATTAGGCTACAACAATGACAGACTCAGGGGTAAGTGACAGTATCAGAGTTACTATAATACATTATAAAAATATCCAGTTATCGACAAAGATTACAAATTATAAGACAAGCAAATAAATAAGAAGGTGTAACACAGATTTGGGGTTAAAAAAAAAAAGGCAACGAAAACTGCCTTTAAGAAAGCCCAAATATTTTTAGCAGCTGGAGAATTTAAAGTAGCGATTATAAATATGTTCAAAGAACTAAAGGAAATGATGCTTAAAGAATTAGAGGAAAGTATGATGATAATGTTTCACCTACTAGAGAATATCAATGGTAAATAGAAATTATTAAATGAACCAAACGAAAATTATGGAGTTCAAAAGTCCAATAACCTAATAACAAAATTTGCTAGAGGTGCTCAGCAATCGATGGGAGTTGAGAGAAGAATAAATCAGTAACCATGAAGATAGATTGGTAGAGATCATACAATTTGAGATCAGAAAGAAAAAAGAATAAGGAACTATTTGCATTATCATCTCAGTCACTGGCTCAGTTCTCTCAGTGCACTGATTACTTGGAACCATATTCCTGAGTCTTGACCTTGATTATTTCCTGGAATTCCTGGCCACTCTGCCCCATTTACTTGATGAGACTCCTTTACACATAAACACTTCCCTGAATGAAGCTGAATTCATCAAGACCTGGTCACAATGCATAGTAAAAGTCGGTTACTGCTTCTCAGTAGCCAGGTTTATCACCTGCCCTCCATCTCTGTTTCTTTTGTCCAGTTCTGTTGCTGTTGAGAGGTCATAACTTACTTTACAACTCAGCTAGCCCAATATATAATACCTAAAAAATTAATTATGTATTAAAAATATATTCTATAAGCTGAATCTTCTGCTGGCAACTTCTACCTATTTTATCTGATTCAATCTTCATTGCAGACCTATAGTGTAAATATTATTATCTTAGTTTTCTGTTGAAAAATCGAAACCTAGAGAAAATACCATTTTTAAAGTCATGTGTTTAACACTGGACTATGATTACAGCCAGTTCTCTTGACTTTCCATCCAGTACTATTATTAATTAAACATCCTGGCCTCTAAACCGCTTCCATTTAAATCTGAAAAGGATATTCAATCAAAAGTCTATTTCCATTTCATCAGCTTCGGTGACAATAAAAGAATTAATTTATCTCATATGACGATTTTGTGACTCCTCAGGTACTATATAAATTCATTGTCAAATGGCTTTTAACCTCTTTTAAATATACCTTTGCTTATTATTTCTTTGCACTTAAAAATAATTAACGGCCATACATTAATAGGCTCATCTTAAAGTGGTACAGAAGGAAGACAGTTATGCAAACTATTAATATATCTGTGGGTTCACAAAAATGTAAAAGCTTGATGTTTGTATAATGCTGCCTCATTTCCCAGAGAGAAATGGAAACATACATGTACTTATGTTGTTTAAATTAATCAATATAGGTTTAGAAGGCATTCTAGGCATGGTTAGGGTGTGGGGAAAGCAAGAGCTATAAAACATAGTTTTTGTCTATAAGAAGTTAACAATTTAATTGGGGAGAGGGCATTCAATAACTCAATGAGATGGGCCTGATACAGGTGGTCCAAAGATCACGCTTTGATAAACTTGGCTCTAGGACAGACCAGTCTACTCTTCTATTAAAATCCATATTTCAGTGTCTAATTAACTTGAATCAGGCTCAATGCCTACTTTAGGAATTTTCCCAGGGGCGCTAACAGCCAAAAAGATAATCTGATACCTTTAGATATGATACGGCAAAATGGAATATTTGAGTTTGACAAGAATATTGACTTCTTTTTAAAAAGCTCACCATCTTAACCTTACATGCTAGTTCCAAGAGAATGAGGTGTGTAATAAGTGACATTCAATTTCAGAGGTGGGAGAGAAAAGAGGCTCAGCTTAAGTAGAACATTTTGTTTAATTCTCCACAATGATAAACAGTAAAGAACACATTACCCTCTTCATACTCTAAATACCTTGATAAATAAGATGAAAGCCTAAAGATAGAGATAAAAATGTCACCTAATTTAAGAACCCACATAGGCTGACAGTAAAAAGATTGGAAAAAAAAAAATTCTAAAAGAGAAAAGGCAGGAAGAGTAATGGTGGTGGCATATGTTTAGTCTACAAAATAGACTTTAGTCAAAAACTGTCACAAAGAATAAAATGGTAAAAAGGTCAATTCACAAAGAAGATAACAATTATAAATATACACACACTCAGCATCAGCTCATCTAAATATATGCGGCATACATTGATGGAATTGATGGAGAAACAGACAGCAATACAATGATAGTAGGAGAGATTTCAATACCCCACTTTCAATAGTGTATCCAGACAACAGAGTATCAATAAAGAAACAGAACTCTTGAATGTCACTATAGACTAAATAGACCTAAAAGACATACACTGAAAATTCCAACCAAAAGCAGTAGAACACATATTCTTCTTAAGTGCACAAGGAACATTCTCCAGAACAGATCACATGTTAGGTCACAAAACAAGTCTTAAGGAATTTAAGAAGACTGAAATCATACCAAGTACCTTTTCTGACCATAAGTAAAAAGATAAGAGGGAGTACATTAAACTAAAAATGTCTCTGTGCAGCAAAGAAAACAATCAACAGAATAAAAAGGCAACTGACAGAATAAGAAAAAATATTTGCAAACCATATATCTTGTAAGGGGTTAATATTTGCAAACCATATATCTAGTAAGGGGTTAATATCTAGTAAATATATAAGGAACTCCTGCAACTCAAAAGAACAAAAAACACACACAAACACAAATAACTCGAGTTAAAAAATAGTCAAAACACTTGAGTAGAAATTTCCCCACAGAAGATACACAAACAGCCAATAAGCTCAAGAAAAGATGCTCAGCATTACTAATCATCAGGAAGATGCATATTGCAGCATTATTAACAATAGCCAAGAGGTGGAAAGAATATAAATGTCCATTGATAAGCAAAATGAAGAATATACACACAATAGAATATTATTCAGCCTTAAAAAAGAAATCTCATCCTATGCTTCAATGTGGATGAAACTGTAAGGCATTACTGAGTGAAATAAGCCATTCACAGAAAGACAAAGCCATAGAAAAAGAAAGTAGAATGGTAGTTGCCACAGTCTGGAGGAAGGGAGCCATGGAGAGTTGCTGTTCATTGGGTATAGAGTTTCAGTCATGCAAGATAAAAAGTTCTAGAGATCTGCTATACAACTGTGTGAATATAATAAACAATATTGTACTGCATATTTTAAAATTTGTTGAGTGTAAATTTCATGTTTTATTTCATTTTTATTTTATTCGTTTTATTTTATTGATTTTATATTATTATTTTTTATTTATTTATTTATTTTTTTACCATAACTAATAAAACATCACCCAGGGCTGGCTTCAAGGGTATGAGACAACATGTGTAGATAGCCAGGCCCCTGCTCAGAATGGTCACATGCTTAGTTTAAATTTCTGCCATTGCTATCTTGAAATTCCAAATAATTTTATATTTGAAATTGTGATTTGTAAGTGAAACCGATGAGAAAACAGACTATGCATGTGAGCAGAGGAGATAACGTGTAATATGTGTGTCTGCCGCTATTCCTGCTACTCCATTTACATATAGTTTTCACCTTGTTTGTTATGTGGCTTCCATAACATTTTTATTTTTTACTCTTTGGGGTATTTCTTTTGACAGAGAAAAATTTTTATAATTAGAATTAGCCAGCTAGACTCAGTTTAGACGATCCAAATTTTGTTGGCAACATCAAAAACATCACAGTCAGGAGCCAGTCGAATACATGACTTCGTCTATCAGGCATGATCAGAGTATTGGCTCTGGCCGGTCAACATCATAGAGCTTCTTCACAGCCCTTTTCCTCTGATGCTCATTGGCCTTGACGTCTACAAGGAACACAAGTGTACTCTTGTCTTCCATCTTCTTCATGGCTGGCTCGGTAGTCAGGGGGAACTTGATTATGGCAGACTGGTTGAGTTTGTTTCTCCTGGAGGCATTCTTCTGAGGATATTTGGTTTGCCTTCGGAGACACAGTGTCTTGTGCCATAAGGTGGGTGATGTATGTATCTTTTTTGTGTGTGGCTGTGGACGCCTTTCAGCACTGCTTTCTTTGCCTTCGAAGGCTTTCTTCTGGCTTCGGCTGTGGGAGGGGCAAGGGCTTCCTTCTTCACTCTTGGCACCATTTTTCTAAAAAAGTTCATTTGGATTCTTACTGAGTTCCCACTATCGTGGGTCCACCAGAATTCTGTGCTCATCGTTCTATCTAGGACTGAATGAACATGTTAACAACTCCAAGAGGCCACACTTTCAACTTGAACCACAACTTACTTCTAATGCATACATAAAGGAATTGCATTTTAAGAAACAAAATGGCCACAGAATCCAATCCTAGCTTTCTTTACTTGTGTTACTTCCCAGTATTTGTTAAATACTTATGCAGAAAAGGAAGACATATGTGGAAAAGAGAAGAGAGAGCAATGCATAGTTCCTTTTCCTTTAGTTCTTCCTTACTCATCACTAAGCTGAGCTTTCGATAGAATGTGTATACATAGCAAGAAGTTAAATAAAAAGCTGAGTTAGTTTATAAAGAGTTTCCATTGTCCTGGTTAAAAAAGAAAGGAAATACATATGAATATATATAAACTACAAAATTGTACATTTTTCAGTAATTTGCACATGAGATAAATATCCTTATCTTTGCATGTAAAACAGGAATTACATAATATAAAGAGGAATGGTAAAATTCAAGCTAATAATTTTAATTTTTCTTTATTTAGAAAAACATTAAACAGCCAACAAACAAACAAACAAGAACCACCATGACAAGTTAGAAAGACCACAAAAGAAAGAAAAAGGTTTCATATTTTAGTATTGTATTAGTAATTTCCTAGGGCTGCCATACAAAGCATCACAACTGTGTGGCATAAGCAATAGCAATTTATTCTTTCACAATTCTAGAAGGTAGAAGTCTGAAATCACAATGTCAGCAGGGCCGTGGCCCATGGAAGGCTCTGGGGAAGAATCCTTCCTTGACTCTACTAGCTTCTGTGGTTGCCAGAAATCCTCGATATTCCTTGGCAGTATAACAGCGTAAACTCAGTCTCTCCCTCTGTTGTCACATGGCCATTTTCTCTCAATTTGTTTGTGTGTCTCCAGATCTCTTTCCCTTTATAAGGATACCAGTCACTAGATTTAGAACTCTCTCTAATCTAGGATGACTTGATTATATCTGAAAAAAAAAGAACCTATTCCTAAATAGGTCACATTAACAGATTCTAAGTGGACATAAATTTGGGGGGAACACTATCCACTCAGCGCAAATACTTTTAACAGCACTTTTCTTTTGAACAAGAGGCCCTGCATTTTCATTTTGCATTAGGATTCTCATATTATGTCACTTCTTTAAATGTTGGAAAGCTTGGCTTAAGGAGAGAGACAAGTGAATCTGTCAGCTCAACTCTAGAATTATACAGTTTATCCACTTTGTTGCAGCAAGTCTGTTCTAGGCAAACCCATATAAAAAGAGCATGCCCATATGAGACCCATGCCCATGTAGAAAGGGGGAGCAGAGAACTTTTGTCTCTACAGTCAGGTTCCCTTCAAACACAAGAGCTGAGCAAAGCATAGTCAATTATTCTTCCCAACTTTACCAGTCAAGCAGGTCACTCTGCCTACCCACTGTCAGTAAGTAAAAAGGTAAAGAGGTCAAAGTCATGCTAATCCAATTCTCATCACATGGAGGGAACACAGGAATGAAAAAGAAAAGTTTCCACTGACAGTCTCCTGCTTTTAAATCTTTTATTATGCTATGCCTTCGAGCCTATGTCATAGAGTACTGCTGTCCCTTCAGGAAAAATACCAGAAGTTTATCAGAATAGCTCAGCTCCCATTTTCATGGGGCTGCTCATTTGGATAGCATCCTGGGACTGCTCATAATTCACTTAGAGTTTTATCGCAGAAGTCTCTGATATAAGTGAGAAAATGTATTAATTAAGTTAACTCCAAGGTTTTCATTCACAGCCAATGATGAAAACCAACCCTCTATTTTATTTGCCATCCTAAATTACATCTATCCACAGAAATTAGATGAAATTAAAAGCAAAATTATTTTTTTAAATATAGAAAATCATTCCGATAATACAATTTAAAGGCAGCAGATTAAGCCCTCATATAAATTAAAGTACCAAATATGAAAGAAAAAAGCCAATTTGGAAAGTCACAAGTTCCAATCACCTCGTCATTGTGTGTTAAAAGTTCAAAGTCCTAAATGTTCATAAATAATCCTTCCAAATGTCTCAGTTGGTTCATTCTTGATACCTGAGTAGGAACAAGGATGCCTTCGGTATCCGTAGCTTGGACTTCTCTCACTGGCATGCCATTGGTTCTCTCAGGGCCTCCACAGTTTTATCAGTTTATCAAATCTCACATGAGCCAAACTTTTAAAGAGGCTAAAGAGCTAATAAGATACAATTTGATTTTATAACCATAGCTCACAACCAAAACATGTAGAAAGCAAGCCAACCCTAACTGCTAAAATAGTTAAACTTGGCCAATTTTGGTCCCCAGAATCCAGTACAGAACGTGGCCAAAGAACACAGTAGAAATTCAATAGCATTTCAGAGAAAGATAAATCTCTTTGGTTTTAGCCTTGCTAAGAGGTCCTTTAGTCTATGCCATTTATGTGAAGGTTTCAACCTTTGAACTTAGAACTAGGAAGATTCTTTGATTAGGACATTCGTTTGGCACCATGAATTTGCCATGTACAGTAGGGCAGCACTGTGCACCTATCACACATGGATGCTTGATTTACCCTATCTGTGTGATCACCACCCTGTTGCTCACACTGCAGTACTGAGCTCATTAAAGGTTCTAGCTAGTGACACTGCATGCCCAGTCTCTGATGTGTAGATTTTACAATCCTGTGCCATCATGGCCATTTTCACTGTCACCTGTGATAGAATTGCATAGACCAAAGAAGGCTGCATTTGACAGAATGTCTGTCTCTCACACAAAATTGAGAAATCTAGAGTTGGCTTGGGTCCACATGGAAAAGGGAACCTATGGCAAGCCACATGATTCAATGTCGACAAGTCCTATAAAACATTTTTCATACAATTGAATCTTTGTCTCACTCAAGTCTCCTTAAGCAAAACTATACCTGAAAAGTAAGCTAAGGTGGGCAGCTGACTGAGACTTTCCAGCCTTGTAAAGTCCTGTGCACTCTAAAGTCAAGTGTCAGCTAAACATCTCTGTATACTAAAGATCTTTCTGGCGCCTTCTTCTTTCTGCTCTATGCATTTCCTCAGCTATCGGCAACTCCGGGGCCCCTTTCATTTAACCCAGACCTAAAGTAGCTCTACAGAAACAGCCACACTCCTATGCTAAATCTCATAGTTATCAGCCAAAAGCAAAGTATCTTAGAGCTAGTGGGTTGAATGGTGGCCCCCAAGGTATATGTCTGTGTCCTAAGCTTTGGAACATGTGATTATTACCTCATTTGGAAAAAAAGGTATTGCGAATGTAATTAAAGATCTCGAGATGAGGTTTTCATCCTGTGTCAGCCACGTGGGCCCTAAATCTAATAACAAGTGATCTCATAAAAAGGGCAGAGGAAGATTTAAGACAGACAAAAGAAAAGATATGGACACACAGAGAAGTGATATGAAAACAGAGATAGAAATTGAGTGATGTGGCCATAAGCCAAGGAAGCTGGCAACTACCAGAGGTCAAAAGAGGCAAGGAATGAATTTTTCTCTCAAGCATCTGTAGAAAGTATGACCGTGCTGACATCTTGATTTTAGACTTTTGGTCTCTAAACCTGTGAGAAAGTGAATTTCTATTGTTTGAAGCCACCAAGTTTGTGGTAATTTGTTTTGGAAGACATAGGAACTACTAGAGTAGGTATTACACCTTTTCTGGGCTCCAGAACAAACCGGCCCAATTTAATCTAAATATTTTCAAACTCTCAAAAGTCACAACTACCCACCACACATGAAAGACCAAGACAGAAAACCACCTTCCCTGGTGGTACCAAAACTATTTATGTGTGGACATTTTACTCTCCAAGATCCTGTTCCTTTCTCGGTGTTGCCAGGTAATACATCAAAGGTTAGGGTCATATAATGATCTTAGAGTAAGTACATCTTTATTCTATCTAGGTTTGGGGCACGTTAAGAATAAAATAAAAGAGTAAAGATAGAGGTCAAAAGATCCTTTTACTGTTGATAGCTCTGATATGAGGACTCTGATTTGAATGAGAGCCAAATGGGTCCATAACTGACCTCCAGAATTGGGCAGATTTACCAACTAGTGATACACAAGATAGGAGAAACAGAAAAAACCTACTCGCACACTCATGAAAGAGAACAGAATTAGTCGAGGCAAGCATACCCAGATATTCTTCTCAAAATTTCTATGTAAGTCACTTGATCACCCTAGGGGCAGACTAAATAAAGAAGGAGAACTGAAATTACCCTACAGAGCTCTCTTGACATGACTGAAGCATCAGAAGTGGGGAAGAACACAACCCGCAAAACCCATCCCTACCACTGAAAACAAAAACAAAAATATCCTTACATATTTACAATGTAAAACAAATCAGAAACTACTTCTACCTGGATTAGCTCTCAGCACACTAATAGCTAATCAGGATACTTGTACAAACCATCTTGATTAGCTGCTAACAAAACTCTTTGAAAGCAGATCTGTCCAGAGGCCTCAAAGGGAGGACGCAGACCTGCATGCCTCAGGATATTCTCACCAAAAGTACACACAATTTCTTTACCATTCAAGGCAAGTGTGGCCCGTGGTCTAGCTCTACCTTCATATCTGCTTTTCTTGGATGAGTCATAAAGACATATAAAAATAAAGTAGAGATATAATGTAGAAATCTAGAAATGGTGGAGAAAAAAACACTGAAAGAGGAGTCAACTAACACCACCATTTATTAGAGGTGAACTTTCAGCAACAAAATGAATGTTTTCCTGTTATATCTATAAAGTGATCCCGGTAATGTGTACATAACTATTTTTAATTTATTCAAATCTCACATTTGTAGCTAACAACTGCACACCAAGTAAAATGCTAAGGCAACATCAATCGAGAAAAGGTACTCCCTGGCCTCAAGGAATATTGCCTACGAGAAAACAGAGATATGTAAAAAATACAATAACAATAAAGTGCAGCAATTACAACAATCAGGCATGCAAAAGTACAGCAGTGTTCAAAAGAAAGAGTGTGATTACAACACAAGAAAGAAAACTTCGCAAAAGAGATAAAATGAAAACTGAGTTTTGAAAATGTAAGTGTGTTTTCCAGGTGCACAATAGAAAGAGAATTCTTGGTGGAGGGAAAACCATAATCCAAGATGAGAATTAATCCTAGAAAGTGAAGCAGGCAATGACAGGAGAAATGACTGGAGGAAGATGTAGCATCATCCGTATCTGTAAGCACAAAGCCACTGAACTGTGAACTCAATTGATAGGATCACAGTTGCATTTTAGCAAGACCATTCTTGTAGGATCCATTCAAGGGGGAAGAAAACAAAATTAGTAACTCCCACAAGAAATATTAAGGGCCAGCCTTGAAAACCAGACCATAAATTAAAGATATTCCAGAAGCAGAACCCAATGTGCTTGATTATGAATTCAACTTTGGTGGCGAGAAGTCAATAGGAAGGAACAAACAATCGTTATCTCAAGATTTTTGCTTGTTTTAAGGATCAAATGATGAAGTACTCTAAAATGCTCTTATCCATATAAAAATATACAAAGAATCTTTAAACATTACAAAGACATGAATTCTATTTCAGTGATCAGGTCCATTGCAGTTTATTTGGGGATGAATTTTCCTATCCTTCTGTTTCTATGGTGTCTTCTCAAGGATTAAATTATTTTGAGACCTGGCTATGATCTGTTGTTCACAACTTGCTGATTTTAATATCTTAGTGTTAACAGTCATTCAGTCATTAAGTAATGGTTCATCATCTTTGTCTTTGTCATCATTACATGCCTTCCTTGTACTTGTTTTGGATATTGAAACAATCCTCATAAACTGTGCAAGTCTCAGTATAGTGAGTGTATGCCATGATCCTAATCTGCAATACCACTGCAGTGCAATCATGATTTAAACTCAAGTTTAGACCAAAGACATGTTTTCTGTGACTCCTCTACTGAACCATTCACAAGCCATCTCTCTCTTCCTCAAATGGTTTCTCTTCTGGAAATCTCACAAGAACTTCTATACCTTCTTTGAATTGCTATAGCACTTGTCTTTATCATTTATATGTCGATTGCCAATTTGTGATTGGAAATGAAATTTTCCTACTTGCTCAGTTCTTGCCCTTCTTTAAAAATGTGTTAATTCATTTATTTCATATTTATTGACTGTGTTATCGACACTGTGTTAGCTGCTGGTTCTCGATATTAGTGAAATATGGCTCCGATTCAGAAATCAGTCTTTGTTGGGGCGGGAGGGTGGGGCAGTGGGGACCTAAGTCTTAAATAGTTTTGTTTTCCCCAAAGAGGATACCCTAGTAGGTCCATAAATACATGTAGTATAGGTAAATGTATACTTATTTGGCATTAAAAACCTAAGATAACCACTTTTCAGTTTGGGGGAAATTTGTCTCATAATGGTCATATTTCACCTGGAGCTCAATATGTCCACCCAGACTCACTGAGTCTCTTTCTTATATGAGAATACAAAAGCTTGAATGCACTCTAGTAAAAGGCTTATCTGGGATAAATTTCAGATAGCAAAGGGAAGAATCTCAAGAGGTTTCGAATTTTAGTTCAGAGAAGCATCTAGAAGTTCAGATGATTATCTGTCACTAACACAACTTACTTGACATGACAATAGAGCTGTAAATCTCAAAGATTACATGATCTTTTAAGAATTTCAAACCCACCTGATGATAGTTGGAAATCTTTTAGAATAACTCCCTTGAAAACACTGATGGTATGCTTCAAAGCTTAATATTCAGCAGCTTATGTTTTGGCCAAGTGAGCTTCAGAAGAAAAAGAAACTCGTGTTTCAGCTCCGTTTACTTTAGAGCCTCTGGTAAAATCATCTACTTCAGCTGTGTTCTGTGATCTCACCATCTGTAAAATGGAGGCAGCTCTAAAAACACAGTTACTGAGATACTTCACAGCTTCATGTGTCACTGTCGTCATTTGTTCTAGATTACCAATAACGTCTCAACTACTACTGCAAGAGTACGAACTTTATTTTGGGTCATCTAGTACAACTGTGTCAAAACAAAGAAAAGCAAAGGGGTCCAGAATTACTTTGATTTTCTCAAGGGGACACATGAGTTTATGGTAAATCTGGAACAAGAACCCAGATACCCTGTCTTTCATTTTTTTTTTTCTTTTTTTGATACAGAATGACACACACTTTTATTTTTACTTTCTTCTTCCCTATCTGGCCCAGGAAATGAAATAACAACCCATTGGCAAATTAAACCTTGTTCTTCCTAGATCTCTGAGTCATCTCTTTAGGATCACAGTACTTGGTATGTTACTGCCATTCAAGCATGAATTGCATTACACCGTATCTTTAATTTTTTTATTGTAATTTTTCAATTACAGTTGACATTAAATATTATTTTATATCGATTTCAGATGTAAAGCCTAGTAGTTAGACATTTAAATAATTTACAAAGAGATTTCTCTCAATAAGACTAGTACCCACCTGGCACCATACATAGTTATTACAATACTACTGACTATATTCTCTATGTTGTACTTTATATCCCCATAATTATTTTGTACTACCAATTTGTATTTCTTAATCTCTTTGCCTTTTTCACATACACCCCACTCCCCACCCCTTCCCACCTGGCAACCATTAGTTTAGAGCCCAGATATCCTTGATATTGTTCTTTCTTTGGGTTCTGAACAATGCAGAGAAATAGACAGAAATAAAAGACCTCTGTTATATGTAAATGGTTCAGGACTTAGGAAGATTACAATTGCAGCACTGCATAATAAGAGGTATCTGGAAATGCTGAAAACTAAGTGAGACACAAAGCAGGTCCATAGAAAACAGTAGTACCTAAAGACAATTCTGAGGAAAGAGCAGAAATAGTAATTGGGCTTGGGTTCCAAACAGGATTGGCGAATTCTTATTCACTGGCAACTTGAAGGGCCCACCCAAACATACAACATTAACATAAAATAAACATTTGAACTACATCATACTTAATTCCGCATGCTCAAGTAAGTCAGTAAAATATTCCACATAGCATTTAAGTTATCATTTTTTATCTTAATTTTTAATTTCTAAAAGTCCAAACACGCACAAAAAAGAGATTGGACAAAGGAACATGGGAGGATGCAGAGATGAAATAAGCTCAGTTTCATTCAC
>NW_024343415.1:0-463 GCF_902729225.1 Pteropus medius
GGGTGAACTGTACTAAGGTCTGCCTAAAAAATAAGGTGGTTTAACGGAAGAACAGTTGGACAAATGTGATAACAGCAAATATGACAACATGTTAACAATTGCAGAACGTAGGTGGTGGATATGTGGGTGTTCCCTGTAGAAGTCTTTTTACTTTTCTGTATGTCCCAAAGTTTTCATAATCAAATTGGAATTAAAAACAATGTGAAAGGCCACCAAGGCGTTTGAAAGCAGGTACAGGGCGGGCACTTCCCTAAGGCTCACAGAACACCTCAAAGCCCCCCACCACCCACACGATCCAAGCCCAGGGCAGCCTGGCCTGCCTCCTTGCCCCGGTGCTGCGGCTCTACCGCATCTCTGCTGGAGTTGTAATGGCCTGCTGAAATGTGAAAGGGTTAAAGAATAATTAAAACCTGAAACTGGACAAAGGAAGTCCATAACTTAGGCCTAGTTTCTGGAACCCCTA
>NW_024343416.1:0-676 GCF_902729225.1 Pteropus medius
AGCCCCCTCCCCGGCTTCAGGGACAGGCCCGCGGGGTCCACAGAGGGTCGTAAGCATCGGGGCCCTGGGTCATCATGCCCTCCGTCCATCTGGAATTCTTCGAGGACAGAAACTTTCGCAGACGAGACTTCGGTCCTTCACAGAACATTTCAGGGTTTCATTGTGCCTCGGCCGAGAATCGCTTGCGGGCGGTTCATCCCGCGGCCGTCTGCACGGGGGCCGGGGCTGGTCTGCCCGGTGCAGCATCGGGGGGCAGCGGCTGCAGGGCTGTGGCGCCCGGGGCCCGCCGCCGCTGCGTGCTCGTCCCGGGCCCGGGGAGCAGGCCCGTGCGCAGGCGTGGCCGTCGGGGGGTTAACGTTGATGGGCGACTGGGAAGGGGGAGCGGCCTGAGAGGCCGGGCCGCCTGCCGCCTGCAGCGTTCGGAGTGGCGCGGAAGCTTGAGCTGGCGGGGCCCGGGCCGTCTTGTGGCGGGGGCCCCGCTGGATGCCCGTGTCCCTCTGTGCGGCAGTGACATCCGCCCAGGGTCCAGGACGGCAGCTGCCTCTCGGGGACTCTGCTCCCCGGCCTCACAGCCCCACACGGGGCTCTTCCTTCCAGCTCCTCGACCAAGGGACGGTTGGAGAGAGCTGCGCCGAGGATTCGGGGCCCGCCCCGGGGACGCTCCTGGTCACTCGGA
>NW_024343417.1:0-350 GCF_902729225.1 Pteropus medius
GTGTGTATCGGTTAAGGTGTGTCCATGATTGTCCTGCATGAATAGAAAAGAGAGAGGGGGTACCTCGGTAACCAGGAGCGAGGGGATCCGGCCCTGGGCTCTCAGCCCCAAGAACAGCGCGGGCCTCGGTGTAGGGCAGCGCGTCCCGGGGGGCCCTTACCTCCGTAGTAGGTGTATGGAGTGGACCCCAACATTTCAGACTCGTCCAAGCGGCCGCCCAGCGGACGCATGCGCCGCGGACTCCGGAAGAAGGCGTGTCTCCGGGCGCCGAGTGCGCTCAGCTGTTTCATCCGGCGTTCTTTGGACCGTCGGTTCTGGAACCACACCTGGGGCAGAAAGGGGGGCTGTGA
>NW_024343417.1:385-5327 GCF_902729225.1 Pteropus medius
CTGCCCGGGCCGCGCCTGCTGGGTCCTAGCGCCGCCTTCGCTCCAAAACTGCCCTGAGGAGGGGGGCTGGGCGGGATTAGGCCGGAGGGGTGGAGAGGGGCCCCGGCGAACCAGCCAAGGGTGAAGGATTTTGCGGACCCGTGGGGCGATTCATAAAGACTTGGGCTTCCTGGTTCTCGGCCTGCCCGCAGCCTGACGGCTTTATAAAGGCCTCCCGCCCGGCCCGGCTCTAGTCTCGGCCCCTCGGCTCCCCAGCCAGACTCTGGCCGTTTGTCTGCCCCGCGCTTCAGCGCAGGAAGGAGGCACATCAGGGAAAGTCGCCTCTTTCTCTGCGCGGAAGATGAGAGGAAGGGGAGGGGTCTTGGACCCTCAGCGAGGCTTAAAACCCTCCTTGAACGGGGCAGGGGACGGGATTCAGAGGTGAAATGACTAGTGACTTCGGTTGAGAGCTTGACCAGCTGGCCCAGACCTCGTGCGCACCGTCTGACTCTAGACCCAAACTCAGCCACTCTCAGCTAAGGGAGCTGGGCGCCAGGCTCCTCCGAGCCCCTTGGCTCCCGGAGGTTGGGGGAAGCGGGGAGGGCGACGCGGGCCGGGCCGCACCTGGATGACGCGCATGTTGAGGCCGGTCTCCTGCGCCAGCTGCTCGCGGATGTGGCGCGTGGGCTTGGGCGTGGCGGCGAAAGCGGCCTTGAGCGTCTCCAGCTGTTTGGCTTTAATGGTGGTGCGCGGGCCGCGCCGCTTGGTGCCCGAGTTCTGTTCCTCGTTCTCGTTGTTGGCCGTCTCCTTGTCCGAAGATGTGGAGTTGTCCGTCTCCTTGGGGTCGTCCTGGAGTGGGTCCTGGAGGTCCGGGGACAAACTGCGGTCCGTACAGGATGACACTGCGGGCGGACGGAGCGGGAAGGGACAGCGGCGTCAGAAGCGGCCCGAGGCCTCTCCAGTAGGGTTGCGGGTTCCTGCCGGCCCAGGCCATCTCCAGCCGCACCGGGTTCCCTCCCAAACCCCGCGACAGCCCCTCCCCCACGGGCCCGGCGCCCGCCCACTCCCTCCAGGCGGGGCCGGGCCTTGGAGGGGCCTTTCTCAAGCCTTCTCGGCACTTTTCGGCTATTGCCTGGGTAAGGGGGAGACACGCCCTCTGGAGTGCCCGGCGTTCTTGGAGAGGGGACACACGAGGGAGGGGGTGCAGGTGCTCTCGAGGCCTCGGATCTTCTTCTCCCTTCTCTCCTTCCTCCAGAATCCACTTAGTGTCCTCCCAGTGCAGGTAGAAATCTCCAGGAGCTCCAAAGAGGCGAAAAGAATTGCCACATCGGGAGAGGTGGCAACTCTGGAACAGGTTCTTGAATGGGAAGAGGGCGGGGTGTTCCGGTGTCCTGCAGGACTGACTCCGAAAGAACGCTGTGTCTCTTCCCCAGACCCCCGGCCCCTTCCTGGCCCTAGAACTGCCTTGTGGGGGAGCGGGAGCGAGATTGGGCGCAGAAGGTGCACAGGGGGCAACGTAGAGAGCGGCCAGGCTGCGCATGGCGCCAGGGCACTGGGGCCTGGGGCCGTGAAGGAGAGGAGGCCTCCTACCTGAGTTGAGGCTGCCCTCCTTGAGGCTGGACGAGCTCAGGTAGTCGTCCTTGCACACGAACTTGTTCTCGTCGATGACGTAGAGCTCCTCGCCGGTGGACAGCTGCTTGTTGCACACCATGCAGGTGAAGCAGTTGAGGTGGAAGACTTTGCTGCGGGCCTTGCGGACCAGGTCGCTGGGCGAGATGCCTTGCGCACAGCCCGCACACTTAGTGCCAAAACGCCTGCAGACACAGCACAGCCTGTCACCTGGGGCAGCCCGATGTCCCGTTCTCCCTAGTCTCTGAGCTCTTCCCACCCTCCTTAGCTTTTGAGAAGCCTCTATTTCCACATCTATCAAAGGAGACCCAATCCCGTCCTCCCTCGCTGGAACACGAGAGGCAGGCAAATATTCTGATCTGTTCTTGGGACTCGGACTGCCATGCCTCCTTCGGGTTTATTCAGACTCCTCCAAGCTTAGAGCAACGGGCATAGCCTTAAGCCAAGCAGAGGGCCCGGAGTCCCCCAACATGCTCTCTGTACCCCCACATTCCTACTGGATTTGTCTGAGATGCTCAAGGCAAACTTGGCCCTCGAGGGAAGGATTTTAAGCCAGGCAGGCTGGGTTTGGATTATTCTTGGCTTTGCCTCTTAGATCCTTTCTCTCCCATCTGCTGGGGCCCAGGTAGGGCCCGATCGGCCTGGCTGGAGGGTTCTAGCAGAGGGGCAGGGAGCCCCTCTCCTGAGCTGGACCTGAGTAGAAAGGAGGGAACTTTCTGCTGATTTACAGTGCCACCAGCCCTGGAGGCTTTCCAGTCCCCACTGTGAGACCACCAGAGCTAGTCAGGAGCCTGTGGGCAGCATGGCCTCAGAACGGTGGACTCTGGGAAGCAGAGACCGAGTCTCTAGGCACCACCCCTGGCCCAATTTCTGGCCCTAGCAGACAGTGGGAGAATGTGGCCAGAAGACAATCCTACACCTGCATGGCCAGCACATGGAATTTCTGAAATTTCCCCCTTTCCCGCGTTCCTGGTCTAAATCCTTTTCTTTCTTCCTTGAGCGCTGGGAGAAGGCTGGCACCCCCAAAATGGGTGGTGCAGATTGGGGAACAGAGAGGGCGCAGGACTTTGGGGCCCCACATCCACTCACACCCAGGTCTCTAAACAGGGCGAATTTGGGTGACATTGATGTAGTGAGGGCATTAGAAGCCATAAGTCACTTTTGGCCTTATCCGGCAGTGTAATTGGCCATATGCACCTTATCAAAAATCATTAGGTGCTTTGCAAGCACGGCCACATTAGGGGCCTCAGTTCTATGGGGCCGGGGAGTTTACACATGTAAAGGCGCGGCTGACATTTTCTCCTATTCAAATTCTTAGTGCCAAGCAGCTGGGGCCAGGGAGCAGCCTTGCTCAGCGGTGTTAATCACTCCCCCCCACTTCCCTGGGCGCTGGAATTCGCACTCACAAAGCCAGCTCTGGGTGCCGGGTGGAAGCAGGCAGGGCTGAGCGGCCAGAAACCACACAGCCTTCCAGCCCTCCTTTGGTATTTCCCAGCTGGGGAAACTGAGGCCCAGAGAAGGGATCATCCCTGGCCTGCCTGTGGGCCCCTGTGGGCAGCAAGGGGAGGTGACACCGCTCAGGATAGACCCCAAACGTCCTGATTTCATTGGTACTTTTCAACATGGGAGAAAATGTTTAAGGAGTTGGGGTAGGAGGGTGAGGAGAAGAAGGTTCCCTACCCCCAACAGTAGAGGAGACCTTCCTGGCTGAGCCCCCTCTGGAGCTGGGAAGTTTCTGTTTGTCCAGGAAGGCTCTGGGGCCCGGCCCGGCTTGCCGGGAGGGCAGGCTCTGCGCAAATGCTCTCTGCTCGGTGGGAAAAGCCTCCAGCCAACTCCTAACTTTGCAAAAACCCTTCCTCTTTCAGAACCGAGCTTGAAACTTCCCACCTTGGGGTTGCAATCTCTAGGAAGGGGCCGAGTCGGGTGGGGAGCAAGTTTGTCTCGGCTTCTTCTTCCCTGCCCCACCTCGGCTCCAAGCCGGCCTGGAGGAGCAACCGTGAGGCCGAGAAGCAGCGTCCTTCTCGCTCCACCCGGGCTCGGGCCCTTTCCTGGACCGAGGACGGAAGGAGAGCAGTGGGCTTCCTTGCTCCCCTTTTAAGCTGGCGACCCCGGGAGGCTGGGATGGGTTTCGTGGTCTCCCCTTTCCCGGCACCCCAACGGAGCGCGCGCAGGGTGGGCGCGCGGGCTGCAGGGCTGCGCGGCCTCTTACCTGAAGAAGTCATTTTTGCAGTAGAGCTTGCCCTCGCGCGAGAAGCACTTCTCCGAGAGATTGGTCTTGCACTCACAGCACTGAACGCATTTGATGTGCCACGCGCGGTCCAGTACGTTCAGCAGAAAGCGGTCGAGGATGGGCCGCTCACAACCGGCACAGTGCACCATCATAGCCCCGCGCCCCGGGCGGCTCGCGCCGCCTTGCCCTCCCTTTGGGCCCCCGGCCCTCGGGCCCCCCACGGCCCCGCCGCTGCGTGCCGCCTCTTCTCTCGGCCGTCGGCGGGCGAGTCCGGTCCGGACCAAGACTCAGCCGGTCAAGTCCTTGGGTGATCGCTGGGCCGCCTGGAGTGGGGTTGGGAGTGGTGGCGTTCACAGCCTCATGCCCCGGATCGCGCGCCCCCGCGCTTGTTCCGAGCTCTCCCAGGTGTCTTGGGTGGCTGCTGGCCTTGGCGCTGCCGAGCGGCTTTCCCCGGTGGCGGAGGCGCCGGCACTTTCCCCCACTTTCAAGCGGTCCCGATCCTCATCTTTGTCTGGCCGCCGCCTAATTCGCGCATCCTTATTCAGATTTGGTGACGTGGCACGGCACGTAGGGGGCCTGGTGGCCAATGGGCGCGCGGTGGCCATGGCAACCTCTTAAATTTATAGCATATCTAAATTGGCTACAGCGTTGCGGTCCGGACAGAGCAAAAAAAACAAGGCATCAGTATTGTTGAGTATTAGCTTGTACCTGGTTCGGAGGCGAAGTAAGTATTTACCTTCTAGTTTGCGGGCTGGGAACCGGGGGCCGCGCGATCTGAAAACTGCTTCTCTCTTCCTCTCTCTCTCCTCGCAAGTATTTGGGGGCAAGGATTCCAGAGCCTAGTGGGGGGTCGGGACCCCTGCCCCCTTCGCCATCCCTGGAACTTGCAGAACTTGTCCGAGGCCCGGAGCGCGCTCTACATCCGCCATCTCCTTCTCCTGCCCAGCCCAGCCCGCCCAGATTGGATTTCCTCAGCCCCGCGCGTCCCTGGGGTCTGCGCCCCGAAGCCGCGACAGCGCAGTTCAAGGGGCTCCCAGAGCCGCTGGCTTCTTTTGTGATAAACAGTGCTGGGGCCCACTCGGGCTTGTCTCGTGAGGGGTGGGG
>NW_024343418.1:0-549 GCF_902729225.1 Pteropus medius
CTGGACTCATCAGAGTCATTGCCTCCACCTATCCAGGTTCAGGTTCAATACTATTTGGCAAGAATTTCATGTAGATGGTGGGTGTTTCTTTTGGCATCATATCTAGCTTGATTGAGATGAGCATCTATTCACTGCGAGGGAACCTCTTCCCTTTTGTGACTACTCTGTGGGATGAATCTTTGAAACTCTTAAATATTTCACCTGATTTCTTTAAATTCAATTGACTCTTCCTCAGATCAATTAATATATCAGGTGGTAACACTCCCAATTCCCTATTTTTAAGTTTATTGGGGTAACATTGGTCAATATAATTACATAATTTTCAGGTGTACGTTATAATTTGACATCTACATATCCTATTGTGTGATTACCACCCTAAGTCCACTTTCCTTCAGCTACCATATATTTGATCCCCTTTACCCCGTCTACCTCTTCCCTCCTCCCCCATGGTAACCACTAGTTCATTGTCCATGTCCCTGAGTCTGTCTTGTTCATTCGTTGCTTTTAGGTTTATATCCCACATGTAAGTGATATCATGTGTTTTTCGAC
>NW_024343419.1:0-696 GCF_902729225.1 Pteropus medius
TCAACCCAAAAAGGCCTTCCTCAAGACACATTGTATTCAAGTTATCAAAATCAACAACAAAGATAGAATTCTCAAGGCAGCCAGGGAGAAGAAAACAGTAATGTATAAAAGAAAACCCATTAGATTTACATCAGACTTCTCAGCACAGACCTTACAAGCCAGAAAAGCATGAAATCAAATATTTAAACTATTAAGGGAAAGGAACTACCAGCCTAGAATAATGTATCCAGCTAAGCTCTCCTTTAGATACGAAGAAAAAATTAAGACCTTTTCAGACATACAAAAATTGAGGGAATTCTCCACTACGAGGCTTGCACTACAGGAAATACTGAAAGGGGTCAGCTCACCTAAAACAAAATAACAATGACAACAAAAATGCATAATTAGGAGTAAGTGACTATCAGGCAAATAGAAGCAGAGGAGTGCAACCCTTATTAAGAACAAGGCATTATAGCTTAAATAATAATAAGCGAATTGTTGTAACAAGATAGTAATGAATGTTCAACATACATAGGGACAAATTGAGAAAAGAATGACTGAAAAGGGGAGGATTCAGAGATCCAAATTCGCAAAGGGGAATGGAGATGAGTCATGCGCAGAAGAAAATGCACGACTGTATATATATATATATATGTATATATATATATATGTGTATATATATATATATATATATACATATATATATATATATATATA
>NW_024343420.1:0-538 GCF_902729225.1 Pteropus medius
ATATTCCTGGGCAAGGGAGGGGAGGAGCCGAGACAGTTATAGGCAGGCTCTAGAGAAGAACAGATGCAAGGGTCACTAGGACAAAACCACCTGCCCCAAGGACAGAGCCTCACCTCAGACTTGCATTCAACAGGAGAATCAACAAGAAGAGTACCCCTATAAGCATAGACATGAGGATGTCAGCCACCAGATGCCCCTATAAGCATAGACATGAGGATGTCAGCCACCAGAAAGCAAGGAAGTAAGGGGTTCTGCCTCTCTTTTCTGGACATTATCTATATCCCTAGATGCTAGAATAGTTGTGAGAGACCCATAATAAATAATAATGACAAATAATAAATTTCTATCTAGTCCAGATGGATAATACTTGGGGCTAAATTATGTTGACTTAGTTTAAAGTAGCATTTCCTCCATTTCTGAGCTAATGGGCTACCTTGCATAGCCATTATGAGTACTGTGTGTAATTTCTGTAGTCCCAGTCTTTGATAATTAGCAATCCATGTGTGATAATTATTGTAACGCTGGCATCATCAAAAGC
>NW_024343421.1:0-499 GCF_902729225.1 Pteropus medius
CCTGTGCAGAGACAAGTGATGGAGGGTGCTGACAACCAGGGTGAAGGAGAACAAAGTAGGTCTGTGAGACAGAATATGTATATGGAGCTATAGACCATGATTCCGTGGGGCCCTCCTCACTGAAGACAGTTTAGAGAGGATAGTAATGAAGAATATAAGGAAAATCAAGGAGATGAGACCCAAGGTCAGCAGCCACCTCAACATTGGTACCCCTATTCACTCTTATTACTGACCCGATTGCCCAAGAAACCCTAAACCACAAAATGGCAGAGACAAAAGCAGCCCATCGGCCCCCTTAGAATTCATCCACTGGAAGGCTAAGCAGGGCAGGGCTGAGTTAATGCCGTCTTGCCATCTATACCATCATCTAGTTTAGCCATCCAACAAGAAGAAATGAATACGAAATTTCAGCAATGAGAAATGAGCAAAAGATTGGAACTGAAAACTTCCAGTGCTTGTTTTCTGCTGTTCACCAGATAACTAGAACTATCTGCACTAT
>NW_024343422.1:0-15380 GCF_902729225.1 Pteropus medius
CCGTCCTGAAGTCTGATTTGCAATGCGGAAAGCAGGAAGGAGCAGAGGCCTTAGAAGGAGCCCCTGGGCCTCTGGGATGAAAAGAGATCATGCTGAATTGTGGCTCTGGAACGCCCGGTGTCCACACTCGGGGGAGGTGGAGGTGCTGGGAGCGGCCTGTCTTCTCTGGTGGACCAGGGATCCACACAGGTTTCCTTCGAAAATCCACCATATACATATATATGCATATAGATGAACATATATATGCATATATATGTATATGGTAGATCTGGCAAAAAGCTCTCTAATGACGTCCATTTTGAGTCGGAACTGCAGACTTTCGAGATACGGCTCACTTGCGGCAAATTCACGGCCCTCCCGGCGCCTCGGGGCTCTGAGGGCGGTGCTCGGTCGTCTGTGGGTATATATATGTATATATATATGTTTATATATATATATATAGAGAGAGAGAGAGAGAGAGAGAGAAAGAGTGATAGAAATAGACAGATACATAGATAGATAGGTAGATAGAGAGAGAGAGAGAAAGAGAGATAGAGAGAGAGATAGAGATATAGAGATATCTATAGATTCAGATACAGATATAGATATAGCTATATCTAGGAAAGCTCTGGCAAAAAGCACTCTACTGACGTCCATTTTGAGGCGGAACTGCAGACTTCCGAGATACGGCTCACTTGCGGCAAATTCACTGCCCTCCCGGCGCCTCGGGGCTCTGAGGGCGATGCTCGGTCGTCTGCGGGTACTGGGGCACAGAAGTTGCAGAAGCACTCACTGACACTTTGAGCCCCTAGGGGTACAAACGGCGTCTCATTCCTCTCTGTATCCTCGTGCAGAGCTCCAGGCCGCCCACAGACAGCGGACCCAGGGAGGCTTTGGCCCCTCCGTCCCTGGAGGCCGTCACCCGCTGGAAAGAGGTCAGTTGGGGACACTGCAGACAGCTGTGGGTCTGATTTCGGCCTCCGGGCCTTATGAGCTTTGCGATCACCTCTTCGAGCCTTTCATTTCTTCATTTTGAATGCGTCCACGGGGACCATTACGACCATCCCAGGCAGAAAGGTGACGGAGAGGGAGGTGTCTGTTTCCGTCCTGAAGTCTGATTTCCAATGGGGAAAGCAGGAAGGAGCAGAGGCCTTAGGAAGGAGCCCCGGGGCCTCTGGGATGAAAAGAGATCATGCTGAATTGTGGCTCCGTATCGCCCAGTGTCCACACTCCGGGGAGGTGGAGGTGCTGGGAGCGGCCTGTCTTCTCTGGTAGACCAGGGTCCACACAGGTTTCCTTCGAAAATCCACCATATACATATATATGCATATAGATGAGCATATATATGCATATATATGTATATGGTAGATCTGGCAAAAAGCTCTCTAGTGACGTCCATTTTGAGCCGGAACTGCAGACTTTCGAGATACGGCTCACTTGCGGCAAATTCACTGCCCTCCCGGCCCCACGGGGCTCTGAGGGCGGTGCTCGGTCGTCTGCGTGTATATATATCTATATATCTAGAGAGAGAGAGAGACACAGAGAGAGAGAGAGAGAAGAGAGAAAGAGAGAGAGAAAGAGTGAGAGAAATACACAGATACATAGATAGATAGATAGGTAGATAGAGAGAGAGAGAGAGAGAAGCAGAGAAAGAGAGAGAGATAGAGATATAGAGATATCTATAGATTCAGATACAGATATAGATATAGCTATATCTAGGAAAGCTCTGGCAAAAAGCACTCTACTGGCGTCCATTTTGAGGCGGAACTGCAGACTTCCGAGATACGGCTCACTTGCGGCAAATTCACGGCCCTCCCGGCGCCTCGGGGCTCTGAGGGCGATGCTCGGTCGTCTGCGGGTACTGGGGTACAGAAGTTGCAGAAGCACTCACTGACACTTTGAGCCCCTAGAGGTACAAACGGCATCTCATTCCTCTCTGTATCCTCGTGCAGAGCTCCAGGCCACCCACAGACAGCGGACCCAGGGAGGCTTTGGCCCTCCGTCCCTGGAGGCCGTCACCCGCTGGAAAGAGGTCAGTTGGGGGACACTGCAGACAGCTGTGGGTCTGATTTCGGCCTCCGGGCCTTATGAGCTTTGCGATCACCTCTTCGAGCCTTTCATTTCTTCATTTTGAATGCTTCCACGGGGACCATTACGACCATCCCTGGCAGAAAGGTGAGGGAGAGGGAGGTGTCTGCTTCCGCCCTGAAGTCTGATTTCCAATGCGGAAAGCAGGAAGGAGCAGAGGCCTTAGGAAGGAGCCCCTGGGCCTCTGGGATAAAAAGAGATCATGCTGAATTGTGGCTCTGTATCGCCCAGTGTCCACAGTCCGGGGAGGTGGAGGTGCTGGGAGCGGCCTGTCTTCTCTGGTAGACCAGGGTCCACACAGGTTGCCTTCTAAAATCCACCATATACATATATATGCATATAGATGAACATATATATGCATATATATGTATATGGTAGATCTGGCAAAAAGCTCTCTAGTGACGTCCATTTTGAGCCGAACTGCAGACTTTCGAGATACGGCTCACTTGCGGCAAATTCACGGCCCTCCCGGCGCCTCGGGGCTCTGAGGGCGGTGCTCGGTCGTCTGCGGGTACTGGGTACAGAAGTTGCAGAAGCACTCACTGACACTTTGAGCCCCTAGAGGTACAAACGGCGTCTCATTCCTCTCTGTATCCTCGTGCAGAGCTCCAGGCCACCCACAGACAGCGGACCCAGGGAGGCTTTGGCCCCTCCGTCCCTGGAGGCCGTCACCCGCTGGAAAGAGGTCAGTGGGGACACTGCAGACAGCTGTGGGTCTGATTTCGGCCTCCGTGCCTTATGAACTTTGCGATCACCTCTTCGAGCCTTTCATTTCTTCATTTTGAATGCGTCCACGGGGACCATTACGACCATCCCAGGCAGAAAGGTGAGGAGAGGATGGTGTCTGCTTCCGTCCTGAAGTCTGATTTCCAATGCGGAAAGCAGGAAGGAGCAGAGGCCTTAGGAAGGAGCCCAGGGGCCTCTGGGATGAAAAGAGATCATGCTGAATTGTGGCCCTGGAACGCCCGGTGTCCACACTCCGGGGAGGTGGAGGTGCTGGGAGCGGCCTGCCTTCTCCGGTAGACCAGGGGTCCAGCCAGGTTTCCTTCGAAAATCCACCATATACATATATGTGCATATAGATGAACATATATATGCATATATATGTATATGGTAGATCTGGCAAAAAGCTCTCTAGTGACGTCCATTTTGAGCTGGAACTGCAGACTTTCGAGATACGGCTCACTTGCGGCAAATTCACGGCCCTCCCGGCGCCTCGGGGCTCTGAGGGCGGTGCTCGGTCGTCTGCGGGTACTGGGGTACAGAAGCTGCAGAAGCACTCACTGACACTTTGAGCCCCTAGAGGTACAAACGGCGTCTCATTCCTCTCTGTATCCTCGTGCAGAGCTCCAGGCCACACACAGACAGCGGACCCAGGGAGGTTTTGGCCCCTCCGTCCCTGGAGGCCGTCACCCGCTGGAAAGAGGTCAGTGGGGGACACTGCAGACAGCTGTGGGTCTGATTTCGGCCTGCGTGCCTTATGAACTTTGCGATCACCTCTTCGAGCCTTTCATTTCTTCATTTTGAATGCGTCCACGGGGACCATTACGACCATCCCAGGCCGAAAAGTGAGGGAGAGGGAGGTGGCTGCTTCCGTCCTGAAGTCTGATTTCCAATGCGGAAAGCAGGAAGGAGCAGAGGCCTTAGGAAGGAGCCCCGGGGCCTCTGGGATGAAAGAGATCATGCTGAATTGTGGCTCTGGAACGCCCGGTGTCCACTGGGAGGTGGAGGTGCTGGGAGCTATGTTGTTCTCTCTGGTAGACCAGGGTCCACACAGGTTTCTTTGAACTAACACCATATACATATATATGCATATAGATGAACATATATATGCATATATATGTATATGGTGATCTGGCAAAAAGCTCTAGTGACGTCTCATTTTGACGGGAACTGCAGACTTTCGAGATACGGCTCACGGCGGCAATTACACGGTTCTCCCGGGCTTCTCTCGGGCTCTGAGGGCGGCGTGCCGGGTCGCCTGGCGGCATGGGGGTACAGTAGAAGGCAGAAGCACTCACCGACACTCCCCTTGAGCCCCTAGAGGTACAAACGGCGTCTCATTCCTCTCTGTATCCTCGTGCAGAACTCCAGGCCACCCACAGACAGCGGACCCAGGGAGGCTTTGGCCCCTCCGTCCCTGGAGGCCGTCACCCACTGGAAAGAGGTCAGTGGGGGACACTGCAGACAGCTGTGGGTCTGATTTCGGCCTCCGAGCCTTATGAGCTTTGCGATCACCTCTTCGAGCCTTTCATTTCTTCATTTTGAATGCGTCCACGGGGACCATTACGACCATCCCAGGCAGAAAGGTGAGGAGAGGATGGTGTCTGCTTCCGTCCTGAAGTCTGATTTCCAATGCGGAAAGCAGGAAGGAGCAGAGGCCTTAGGAAGGAGCCCCGGGGCCTCTAGGATGAAAAGAGATCCTGCTGAATTGTGGCTCTGGAACGCCCGGTGTCCACACTCCGGGGAGGTGGAGGTGCTGGGAGCGGCCTGCCTTCTCTGGTAGACCAGGGGTCCTCCCAGGTTTCCTTCGAAAATCCACCATATACATATATATGCATATAGATGAACATATATATGCATATATATGTATATGGTAGATCTGGCAAAAAGCTCTCTAGTGACGTCCATTTTGAGCCGAACTGCAGACTTTCGAGATACGGCTCACTTGCGGCAAATTCACGGCCCTCCCGGCGCCTCGGGGCTCTGAGGGCGGTGCTCGGTCGTCTGCGGGTACTGGGGTACAGAAGTTGCAGAAACACTCACTGACACTTTGAGCCCCTAGAGGTACAAACGGCGTCTCATTCCTCTCTGTATCCTCGTGCAGAACTCCAGGCCACCCACAGACAGCTGACCCAGGGAGGCTTTGGCCCCTCCGTCCCTGGAGGCCGTCACCCGCTGGAAAGAGGTCAGTGGGGGACACTGCAGACAGCTGTGGGTCTGATTTCGGCCTCCGTGCCTTATGAACTTTGCGATCACCTCTTCGAGCCTTTCATTTCTTCATTTTGAATGCGTCCACGGGGACCATTACGACCATCCCAGGCAGAAAAGTGAGGGAGAGGGAGGTGTCTGCTTCCGTCCTGATCTGATTTCCAATGCGGAAAGCAGGAAGGAGCAGAGGCCTTAGGAAGGAGCCCCGGGGCCTCTGGGATGAAAAGAGATCATGCTGAATTGTGGCTCTGGAACGCCCGGTGTCCACACTCCGGGGAGGGGGAGGTGCTGGGAGGCCAAGGCGGTTCTCTCTGGTAGACCAGGGTCCACATTGTTTCTTCAGGGTTCACATACCATATACATATATATGCATATAGATGAACATATATATGCATATAGGCGTATATGGTAGATCTGGCAAAAAAGCTCTCTAGTGACGTCCATTTGGAGTCGAACTGCAGACTTCGGTGACAGATGGCTCACTTGGCGCAACCACGGCTCCTCCCGCCGCTCTCTGGGCTCTGAGGGCTGAGGTGCTCACCGCTCATGGGTACTGGGGTACAGAAGTTGCAGAAGCACTCACTGGACACTTTGAGCCCTAGAGGTACAAACGCTGCCTCATTCTCCTCCTCTCTCTGTATCCTCGTGCAGAGCCCAGGCCACCACAGACAGTGACCCAGGGAGTGCTTTTTTGGCCCCTCCGCCCCTGAGAGGCCGCCACCCGGCTGGAAAGAGGTCAGTGGGGGACACTGCAGACAGCTGGGGGTCTGATTTCGGCCTCCGTGCCTTATGAACTTTGCGATCACCTCTTCGAGCCTTTCATTTCTTCATTTTGAATGCGTCCACGGGGACCATTACGACCATCCCAGGCAGAAAGGTGAGGGAGAGGATGGTGTCTGCTTCCGTCCTGAAGTCTGATTTCCAATGCGGAAAGCAGGAAGGAGCAGAGGCCTTAGGAAGGAGCCCGGGGGGCTCTGGGATGAAAAGAGATCATGCTGAATTGTGGCCCTGGAACGCCCGGTGTCCACACTCCGGGGAGGTGGAGGTGCTGGGAGCGGCCTGTCTTCTCTGGTAGACCAGGGTCCACAGGTTTCCTTCGAAAATCCACCATATACATATATATGCATATAGATGAACATATATATGCATATATATGTATATGGTAGATCTGGCAAAAAGCTCTAGTGACGTCCATTTTGAGCCGGAACTGCAGACTTTCGAGATACGGCTCACTTGCGGCAAATTCACGGCCCTCCCGGCGCCTCGGGGCTCTGAGGGCGGTGCTCGGTCGTCTGCGGGTACTGGGGTACAGAAGCTGCAGAAGCACTCACTGACACTTTGAGCCCCTAGAGGTACAAACGGCGTCTCATTCCTCTCTGTATCCTCGTGCAGAGCTCCAGGCCACCCACAGACAGCGGACCCAGGGAGGCTTTTGCCCCTCCGTCCCTGGATGCCATCACCCGCTGGAAAGAGGTAGTGGTGGACACTGCAGACAGCTGTGGGTCTGATTTCCGCCTCCGTGCCTTATGAGCTTTGCGATCACCTCTTCGAGCCTTTCATTTCTTCATTTTGAATGCGCCCACGGGGACCATTACGACCATCCCAGGCAGAAAGGTGAGGGAGAGGGAGGTGTCTGCTTCCGTCCTGAAGTCTGATTTCCAATGCGGAAAGCAGGAAGGAGCAGAGGCTTTAGGAAGGAGCCCCGGGGCCTCTGGGATGAAAAGAGATCATGCTGAATTGTGGCTCTGGAACGCCCGGTGTCCACACTCCGGGGAGGTGGAGGTGCTGGGAGCGGCCTGTCTTCTCTGGCAGACCAGGGTCCACACAGGTTTCCTTCGAAAATCCACCATATACATATATATGCATATAGATGAACATATATATGCATATATATGTATATGGTAGATCTGGCAAAAAGCTCTCTCATGACGTCCATTTTGAGCCGGAACTGCAGACTTCCGAGATACGGCTCACTTGCGGCAAATTCACGGCCCTCCCGGCGCCTCGGGGCTCTGAGGGCGATGCTCGGTCGTCTGCGGTACTGGGGTACAGAAGTTGCAGAAGCACTCACTGACACTTTGAGCCCCTAGAGGTACAAACGGCGTCTCATTCCTCTCTGTATCCTCGTGCAGAGCTCCAGGCCACCCACAGACAGCGGACTCAGGGAGGCTTTGGCCCCTCCGTCCCTGGAGGCCGTCACCCGCTGGAAAGAGGTCAGTTGGGGGACACTGCAGACAGCTGTGGGTCTGATTTCGGCCTCCGGGCCTTATGAGCTTTGCGATCACCTCTTCGAGCCTTTCATTTCTTCATTTTGAATGCGTCCACAGGGACCATTACGACCATCGCAGGCAGAAAGGTGACGGAGAGGGAGGTGTCTGCTTCCGTCCTGAAGTCTGATTTGCAATGCGGAAAGCAGGAAGGAGCAGAGGCCTTAGAAGGAGCCCCGGGGCCTCTGGGATGAAAAGAGATCATGCTGAATTGTGGCTCTGGAGCGCCCGGTGTCCACACTCCGGGGAGGTGGAGGTGCTGGGAGCGGCCTGTCTTCTCTGGTAGACCAGGGTCCACACAGGTTTCCTTCGAAAATCCACCATATACATATATATGCATATAGATGAACATATATATGCATATATATGTATATGGTAGATCTGGCAAAAGCTCTCTAGTGACGTCCATTTTGAGCCGGAACTGCAGACTTTCGAGATACGGCTCACTTGCGGCAAATTCACGGCCCTCCCGGCGCCTCGGGGCTCTGAGGGCGGTGCGCGGTCGTCTGCGTGTATATATATCTATATATATATATATATATATATATATAGAGAGAGAGAGAGAGAGAGAGAGAAGAGAGAGAGAGAGAGAGAAAGAGTGAGAGAAATACACAGATACATATATATATATATAGGTAGATAGAGAGAGAGAGAGAGAGAAACAGAGAAAGAGAGAGAGATAGAGATATAGAGATATCTATAGATTCAGATACAGATATAGATATAGCTATATCTAGGGGAGCTGTGGCAAAAAGCACTCTACTGACGTCCATTTAGAGCCGGAACTGCAGACTTTCGAGATACGGCTCACTTGCGGCAAATTCACGGCCCTCCCGGCGCCTCGGGGCTCTGAGGGCGGTGCTCGGTCGTCTGCGGGTACTGGGGTACTGAAGTTGCAGAAGCACCACTGACACTTTGAGCCCCTAGAGGTACAAACGGCGTCTCATTCCTCTCTGTATCCTCAGGGTGCAGAGCTCAAGGCCACCCACAGACAGCGTACCAGGATTGCTTTAGCGCCTCCGTCCCTGGTGGCCGTCACCCGCTGGAAAGAGCTCAGTTGGAGGACACTGCAGACAGCGGTGGGTCTGATTTCAGCCTCCGTGCCTTATGAGATTTGCGATCACCCCTTTGAGCCTTTCATTTCTTCATTTTGAATGCGTACACGGGGACCATTACGACAATCCCAGGCAGAAAGGCGAGGGAGAGGGAGGTGCCTGCTTCCGTCCTGAAGTCTGAATTCCCATGCGGAAAGCAGGAAGGAGCAGAGGTTTTAGGAAGGAGCCCCGGGCCCTTGGGATGAAAAGAGATCATGCTGAATTGTGGCTCTGGAACGCCCGGGGTCCACACTCCGGGGAGGTGGAGGTGCTAGGAGCGGCCTTTCTTCTCCGGTAGAGCAGGGGTCCACACAGGTTTCCTTCGAAAATCCACCATATACATATATATGCATATAGATGAACATATATATGCATATATATGTATATGGTAGATCTGGCAAAAAGCTCTCTCCTGACGTCCATTTTGAGCCGGAACTGCAGACTTCCGAGATACGGCTCACTTGCGGCAAATTCAAGGCCCTCCCGGTGCCTTGGGGCTCTGAGGGCGATGCTCGGTCGTCTGCGGCTACTGGGGTACAGAAGTCGCAGAAGCACTCACTGACACTTTGAGCCCCTAGAGGTACAAACGGCGTCTCATTCCTCTCTGTATCCTCAGGGTGCAGAGCTCAAGGCCACCCACAGACAGCGTACCCAGGGATGCTTTGGCCCCTCCGTCCCTGGCCGCCGTCACCCGCTGGAAAGAGGTCAGTTGGGGGACACTGCAGACAGCTGTGGGCCTGATTTCAGCCTCCGTGCCTTATGAGCTTTGCGATCACCCCTTTGAGCCTTTCATTTCTTCATTTTGAATGCGTACACGGGGACCATTACGACGATCCCAGGCAGAAAGGCAAGGGCGAGGGAGGTGCCTGCTTCCGTCTTGAAGTCTGAATTCCCATGCGGAAAGCAGGAAGGAGCAGAGGCTTTAGGAAGGAGCCCCGGGGCCTCTGGAATGAAAAGAGATCATGCTGAATTGTGGCTCTGGAACGCCCGGGGTCCACACTCCGGGTAGGTGGAGGTGCTAGGAGCGGCCTGTCTTCTCCGGTAGACCAGGGGTCCACACAGGTTTCCTTCGAAAATCCACCATATACATATATATGCATATAGATGAACATATATATGCATATATATGTATATGGTAGATCTGGCAAAAAGCTCTCTCCTGACGTCCATTTTGAGCCGGAACTGCAGACTTCCGAGATACGGCTCACTTGCGGCAAATTCAAGGCCCTCCCGGCGCCTCGGGGCTCTGAGGGCGATGCTCGGTCGTCTGCGGCTACTGGGGTACAGAAGTTGCAGAAGCACTCACTGACACTTTGAGCCTCTAGAGGTACAAACAGCGTCTCATTCCTCTCTGTATCCTCAGGGTGCAGAACTCAAGGCCACCCACAGACAGCGTACCCAGGGATGCTTTGGCGCCTCCGTCCCTGGCGGCCGTCACCCGCTGGAAAGAGGTCAGTTGGGGGACACTGCAGACAGCTGTGGGTCTTATTTCGGCCTCCGTGCCTTATGAGCTTTGCGATCACCCCTTTGAGCCTTTCATTTCTTCATTTTGAATGCGTACACGGGGACCATTAAGACCATGCCAGGCAGAAAGGCGAGGGAGAGGGAGGTGCCTGCTTCCGTCCTGAAGTCTGAATTCCCATGCGGAAAGCAGGAAGGAGCAGAGGCTTTAGGAAGGCGCCCCGGGGCCTCTGGGATGAAAAGAGATCATGCTGAATTGTGGCTCTGGAACGCCCGGGGTCCACACTCCGGGGAGGTGGAGGTGCTAGGAGCGGCCTGTCTTCTCCGGCAGACCAGGGGTCCACACAGGTTTCCTTTGAAAATCCACCATATACATATATATGCATATAGATGAACATATATATGCATATATATGTATATGGTAGATCTGGCAAAAAGCTCTCTCCTGACGTCCATTTTTAGCCGGAACTGCAGACTTCCGAGATACGGCTCACTTGCGGCAAATTCACGGCCCTCCCGGGGCCTCAGGGCTCTGAGGGCGATGCTCGGTCGTCTGCGGCTACTGGAGTACAGAAGTTGCAGAAGCACTCACTGACACTTTGAGCCCCTAGAGGTACAAACGGCGTCTCATTCCTCTCTGTATCCTCAGGGTGCAGAGCTCAAGGCCACCCACAGACAGCGTTCCCAGGGATGGTTTGGCCCCTCCGTCCCTGGCGGCCGTCACCCGCTGGAAAGAGCTCAGTTGGAGGACACTGCAGACAGCGGTGGGTCTGATTTCAGCCTCCGTGCCTTATGAGCTTTGCGATCACCCCTTTGAGCCTTTCATTTCTTCATTTGGAATGCGTACACGGGGACCATTACGACCATCCCAGGCAGAAAGGCGAGGGAGAGGGAGGTGCCTGCTTCCGTCCTGAAGTCTGAATTCCCAGGCGGAAAGCAGGAAGGAGCAGAGGCTTTAGGAAGGAGCCCCGGGGCCTCTGGGATGAAAAGAGATCATGCTGAATTGTGGCTCTGGAACGCCCGGGGTCCACACTCCGGGGAGGTGGAGGTGCTAGGAGCGGCCTGTCTTCCCCGGTAGACCAGGGGTCCACACAGGTTTCCTTCGAAAATCCACCATATACATATATATGCATATAGATGAACATATATATGCATATATATGTATATGGTAGATCTGGCAAAAAGCTCTCTCCTGACGTCCATTTTGAGCCGGAACTGCAGACTTCGGAGATACGGCTCACTTGCGGCAAATTCAAGGCCCTCCCGGCGCCTCGGGGCTCTGAGGGCGATGCTCGGTCTTCTGCGGCTACTGGGGTACAGAAGTTGCAGAAGCACTCACTGACACTTTGAGCCCCTAGAGGTACAAACGGCGTCTCATTCCTCTCTGTATCCTCAGGGTGCAGAGGTCAAGGCCACCTACAGACAGCGTACCCAGGGATGGTTTGGCCCCTCCGTCCCTGGCGTCCGTCACCCGCTAGAAAGAGCTCAGTTGGAGGACACTGCAGACAGCGGTGGGTCTGATTTCGGCCTCCGTGCCTTATGAGCTTTGCGATCACCCCTTTGAGCCTTTCATTTCTTCATTTGGAATGCGTACACGGGGACCATTACGACGATCCCTGGCAGAAAGGCGAGGGCGAGGGAGGTGCCTGCTTCCGTCTTGAAGTCTGAATTCCCATGCGGAAAGCAGGAAGGTGCAGAGGTTTTAGGAAGGAGCCCCGGGGCCTCTGGGATGAAAAGAGATCATGCTGAATTGTGGCTCTGGAACGCCCGGGGTCCACACTCCGGGGAGGTGGAGGTGCTAGGAGCGGCCTGTCTTCTCCGGTAGAGCAGGGTTCCACACAGGTTTCCTTCGAAAATCCACCATATACATATATATGCATATAGATGAACATATATATGCATATATATGTATATGGTAGATCTGGCAAAAAGCTCTCTCCTGACGTCCATTTTGAGCCGGAACTGCAGACTTCCGAGATACGGCCCACTTGGGGCAAATTCAAGGCCCTCCCGGCCGTTCGGGGCTCTGAGGGCGATGCTCGGTCGTCTGCGGCTACTGGGGTACAGAAGTTGCAGAAGCACTCACTGACACTTTGAGCCCCTAGAGGTACAAACGGCGTCTCATTCCTCTCTGTATCCTCATGGTGCAAAGCTCAAGGCCAACCACAGACAGCGTACCAGGGATGCTTTGGCGCCTCCGTCCCTGGCGGCCGTCACCCGCTTGAAAGAGGTAAGTTGGGGGACACTGCAGACAGCGGTGGGTCTGATTTCGACCTCCGTGCCTTATAAGCTTTGCGATCACCGCTTTGAGCCTTTCATTTCTTCATTTTGAATGCGTACACGGGGACCATTACGACGATCCCAGGCAGAAAGGCGAGGGCGAGGGAGGTGCCTGCTTCCGTCTTGAAGTCTGAATTCCCATGCGGAAAGCAGGAAGGAGAAGAGGTTTTAGGAAGGAGCCCCGGGGCCTCTGGGATGAAAAGAGATCATGCTGAATTGTGGCTCTGGAACGCCCGGGGTCCACACTCCGGGGAGGTGGAGGTGCTAGGTGCGGCCTGTCTTCTCCGGTAGACCAGGGGTCCACACAGGTTTCCTTCGAAAATCCACCATATACATATATATGCATATAGATGAACATATATATGCATATATATGTATATGGTAGATGTGGCAAAAAGCTCTCTCCTGATGTCCATTTTGAGCCAGAGCTGCAGACTTCCGAGATACGGCTCACTTGCGGCAAATTCAAGGCCCTCCCGGCGCCTCGGGGCTCTGAGGGCGATGCTCGGTCGTCTGCGGCTACTGGGGTACAGAAGTTGCAGAAGCACTCACTGACACTTTGAGCCCCTAGAGGTACAAACGGCGTCTCGTTCCTCTCTGTATCCTCAGGGTGCAGAGCTCAAAGCCACCCACAGACAGCGTACCCAGGGATGGTTTGGCCCCTCCGTCCCTGGCGGCCGTCACCCGCTGGAAAGAGCTCAGCTGGAGGACACTGCAGACAGCGGTGGGTCTGATTTCGGCCTCCGTGCCTTATGAGCTTTGCGATCACCCCTTTGAGCCTTTCATTTCTTCATTTGGAATGCGTACACGGGGACCATTACGACCATCCCAGGCAGAAAGGCGAGGGAGAGGGAGGTGCCTGCTTCCATCCTGAAGTCTGAATTCCCATGCGGAAAGCAGGAAGGAGCAGAGGCTTTAGGAAGGAGCCCCGGGGCCTCTGGGATGAAAAGAGATCATGCTGAATTGTGGCTCTGGAACGCCCGGGGTCCACACTCCGGGGAGGTGGAGGTGCTAGGAGCGGCCTGTCTTCTCCGGTAGACCAGGGGTCCACAGGGGTTTCCTTCGAAAATCCACCATATACATATATATGCATATAGATGAACATATATATGCATATATATGTATATGGTAGATCTGGCAAAAAGCTCTCTCCTGACGTCCATTTTGAGCCGGAACTGCAGACTTCCGAGATACGGCTCACTTGCGGCAAATTCAAGGCCCTCCCGGCGCCTCGGGGCTCTGAGGGCGATGCTCGGTCGTCTGCGGGTACTGGGGTACAGAAGTTGCAGAAGCACTCACTGACACTTTGAGCCCCTAGAGGTACAAACGGCGTCTCATACCTCTCTGTATCCTCAGGGTGCAGAGCTCAAGGCCACCCACAGACAGCGTACCAGGGATGCTTTGGCCCCTCCGTCCCTGGCGGCCGTCACCCGCTGGAAAGAGGTAAGTTGGGCGACACTGCAGACAGCTGTGGGTCTGATTTCAGCCTCCGTGCTTTATGAGCTTTGCGATCACCCCTTTGAGCCTTTCATTTCTTCATTTGGAATGCGTACACGGGGACCATTCAGACCATCGCAGGCAGAAAGGCGAGGGAGAGGGAGGTGCCTGCTTCCGTCCTGAAGTCTGAATTCCCATGAGGAAAGCAGGAAGGAGCAGAGGCTTTAGGAAGGAGCCCCGGGGCCTCTGGGATGAAAAGAGATCATGCTGAATTGTGGCTCTGGAACGCCCGGGGTCCACACTCCGAGGAGGTGGAGGTGCTAGGAGCGGCCTGTCTTCTCCGGTAGACCAGGGGTCCACACAGGTTTCCTTCGAAAATCCACCATATACATATATATGCATATAGATGAACATATATATGCATATATATGTATATGGTAGATCTGGCAAAAAGCTCTCTAATGACGTCCATTTTGAGCCGGAACTGCAGACTTCCGAGATACGGCTCACTTGCGGCAAATTCACGGCCCTCCCGGCGCCTCGGGGCTCTGAGGGCGGTGCTCGGTCGTCTGCGGGTACTGGGGTACAGAAGTTGCAGAAGCACTCACTGACACTTTGAGCCCCTAGAGGTACAAACGGCGTCTCATTCCTCTCTGTATCCTCGTGCCGAGCTCCAGGCCACCCACAGACAGCGGACCCAGGGAGGCTTTGGCCCCTCCGTCCCTGGAGGCCGTCACCCGCTGGAAAGAGGTCAGTGGGGGACACTGCAGACAGCTGTGGGTCTGATTTCGGCCTCAGTGCCTTATGAGCTTTGCGATCACCTTTCGAGCCTTTCATTTCTTCATTTGAATGCGTCCACGGGGACCATTACGACCATCCCTGGCAGAAAGGTGAGGGAGAGGGAGGTGTCTGCTTCCGTCCTGAAGTCTGATTTCCAATGCGGTAAGCAGGAAGGAGCAGAGGCCTTAGGAAGGAGCCGCGGGGCCTCTGGGATGAAAAGAGATCATGCTGAATTGTGGCTCTGGAACGCCCGGTGTCCACACTCCCGGGAGGTGGAGGTGCTGGGAGCGGCCTGTCTTCTCTGGTAGACCAGGGTCCACACAGGTTTCCTTCGAAAATCCACCATATACATATATATGCATATAGATGAACATATATATGCGTATATATGTATATGGTAGATCTGGCAAAAAGCTCTCTAGTGACGTCCATTTTGAGCCGGAACTGCAGACTTTCGAGATACGGCTCACTTGCGGCAAATTCACGGGCCTCCGGCGCCTCGGGGCTCTGAGGGCGGTGCTCGGTCGTCTGCGGGTACTGGGGTACAGAAGTTGCAGAAGCACTCGCTGACACTTTGAGCCCCTAGAGGTACAAACGGCGTCTCATTCCTCTCTGTATCCTCGTGCAGAGCTCCAGGCCACCCACAGACAGCGGACCCAGGGAGGCTTTGGCCCCTCCGTCCCTGGAGGCCGTCACCCGCTGGAAAGAGGTCAGTGGGGACACTGCAGACAGCTGTGGGTCTGATTTCGGCCTCCGAGCCTTATGAGCTTTGCGATCACCTCTTCGAGCCTTTCATTTCTTCATTTTGAATGCGTCCACGGGGACCATTACGACCATCCCAGGCAGAAAGGTGAGGGAGAGGGAGGTGTCTGCTTCCGTCCTGAAGTCTGATTTCCAATGCGGAAAGCAGGAAGGAGCAGAGGCCTTAGGAAGGAGCCCCGGGGCCTCTGGGATGAAAAGAGATCATGCTGAATTGTGGCTCTGGCACGCCCGGTGTCCACCCTCCGGGGGTGGAGGTGCGCTGGGGCGGCGTGTCTTCTCTGAGGCAGACCAGGGTCACACA
>NW_024343423.1:0-520 GCF_902729225.1 Pteropus medius
TATATATATATATGTATAATTTATATATATATGTATATATAATTTATATATATATAATTTATATACATATATATATAATTTTATAAAATTACTCCTATAAAATTAGGAGTAAAGTGGCTACCAGGAAGATACAGGCAGAGGAGTGCAAACATAAGAACAGGGCATTACTAGCTTAAACAATAAGAAGAGAATTGCTATAGCAAGATAGTAATGAATGTTCAGCATACATAGGGACAAATAGAGACAACAATGCCTGAAAAGGGGAAGATTCAAAGATCCAAATTCACAAAGGAGAATGGAGATAAGACACATGTGGAAGAAAATGGATATATCTATATCTATATCTATATCTATATCTATATCTATATCTATATCTATATCTAGATAGATAGATAGATAGATAGATAGATAGATAGATGATAGATAGATAGATAGACATAGATATAGATATTTAACTATCTTCTACATATTTATAATGGTAACCACATGCCAAAGATTCAGAACTGAAGTATGTAACATA
>NW_024343424.1:0-588 GCF_902729225.1 Pteropus medius
ATTTGGATCCCGTGCCAGCCAAACGGGGCAAAACGTCTGGGCCTCAGGAAGCTGTCACGGAGAGGGGGGCCTTCCCGCAGCAGAGCGGGGACGGGTCACCCCGTGGACAGCCGAGCGATCGTCTGGGAGCCCGTCTGGTCGCCGAGTGAGCGGGTGTCTCCCGGACCCCGATGGCTACTTCCAGTGCTTCCGCCACACACAGTTTCTCAGGCTCCTGAAGTTTCCCTTAATCTTCGCCATCATCGCCCAAGATTAACAGCTTAAATTCTTCGAGCTCTTCGTACGTGCAAGGAATGGTCCTCAGAGTGGTGCTTAAGGTGTCTCATTACAGCCCACAGTAACAGGGAGGTGTGGCGGTTACTAACCCCCTTACCGGCCGGGGCGATGGGGCGGGGAGGGGGTGATGCGGTGGCCAGCGACCCTCTGGATGTCCGCTCGCTGTCATGGGACCTAGTCCCCCGGCCGCTTCCGTGGCACCTTTCCATACATTTACATCCCTCTCCCTGCGGTGTTACGGGTGCGTATGCAAAGACTGGAACTTTGTCTCCAGTTCCTGGCAGAGTTCTTAAACCCTTGGGATTTTCTGAG
>NW_024343425.1:0-439 GCF_902729225.1 Pteropus medius
CCAAACGCCGGTGTTCCCATGCAGTGCTCCCGGGGCCCACCCTGCACCCCAAAGTTTATGTCCTAGGGCTGCAGCCGCCCTCACGGGTCTAGTCAGTTTTCCGTTCTTACCAATTACAGAAAGTTCAAATAATATGCGAAAGTAAGAAGGACACCCGCGGTGACCGACGCGGGCCACCCTCGCGCACGCTTCCCACCACTGGCGGCAAATCTCAGTGCCACCGCCGCCACCACGCGGGTCAGCTGGCATCTCCGACGTTAGGGCTCCTCGTCGTTGGCTTATTCTCACTAGTGGGCAAGACTCCGGCCTTCGTTCCCCGGCTGCTGTGGGACCTGCGCCCCCGGCAGCTCTCGCTTTGCAAACGCTGCGTCTCTCTGGGCTTCCTGCGCCCGGAGCGGGAGAAGAGTCGGCAGGCGTCCCGGTCGAACGCCGCCCCGGC
>NW_024343426.1:0-458 GCF_902729225.1 Pteropus medius
GCCCAGGTGGCCGAGAGGATGGCGGGCTACGCCCGGGTCGGGGTCCTGCCGAGCACCAAGACTGGGGAGGCGGGTGGGCCGGGGCCTGGGCAGTCCTAGGATGCGAGAGCGCCCACCCAGACCTTCGGCATGGCCGGCAACCGGCCAAGGCCCGGGATGAAGGGGCGAGGCGGGCGCGCGCTCTCCCGGCCCCCCCAAGCCCTGCGCGCCGCGTTCGGGACTTCGCAGCGCGGGTAGCTCCTGCCCGGCAGGGGCCCGCTCTCTCGCCAGCGCGGCGGCGCGTGGGGGTGACGCCTCCCGACTGGGTCGCGGGCAGCTGAGGCGAGCGCTAGTCCACGCTGGCCGCGGCCTTGGCTGCTGCTCCCGCCCCCGCCCCCGCTACGGCTCTGGCTGGTGTTGCCGAGGCCGACTGCCAGTCAAGGTGGGGCGGGGACAGGGGAGGGGACAGGGGCGGGGCG
>NW_024343427.1:0-320 GCF_902729225.1 Pteropus medius
GGGAGGGATGAGTTGTCTTCCTTTCTCTGTTTTTCCTCCCTTCTTTCCTCCCTCCTTCCCTATCTCCCTCCTTTATTCTTTCTTTTCTCCTTTGCTTTTCTCTCTCTCTGTCTCTCTGTCTCTGTCTCTGTCTCTGTCTCTGTCTCTGTCTCTCTCATCTAAATGCTCTCCTCTTTGTAAAGCAAAGACTATGATTCATCAAGCAATGATTGGGCAGGTTTTACTTAACAAAACTCCATTTGTCTGTAATTCTGAGAATTCCTTCTAATTTTAACATTATATTGTCTGGCAGATTTTCTTTTCGTTTGGTTGTAAGTTTT
>NW_024343428.1:0-644 GCF_902729225.1 Pteropus medius
CCTATAATGGAAGATTATTCATCAATAAAAAGGAAGAAATTACTGACACGACATCATGGATGAATCTCAAAAGCATAGTACTAAGCAAAAGAGGCCAAACACAAAGAGTACACATTCACTTTGCATGAAAATTTGGAAGAAACAAATCTAATCTAGAGAGAGTGAAGCAGAGCAACAGTGGCCTGAGGCTTTGATTGATGAGGCTGGCTGTGTAATGAGGTACTAGGAAACTTTTAGGTGAGGGTGGAAATGTTTTGTTCTTGACCGTAGTGTAATATTTGTTACATAATATTACATAAACAAATACGTAATATTTGTTTCATACATGTATACATGTATGAAAACTCATCAGACAGTCTGTCTTATTCATTTATTATTTTCATATTCAAGAAAGAAAAGCAAAACCTTTAAAAAAAGTAAAGCTTGACCCAAAGTTTCATAAAAGCAGAGGCTATGATATGCCTTGCTCTTTTCTCTATCCCTATCTGTCGATAGCAATGCCTGACCCACAGTTGTGTTTGCAATTTATTTGTTGGATGACTGAAGAAAGTGATGGCTAAAGATAAAGATGACATAGCTGAATTAGTGAAGAGTTCCTCCACTTTGTATACTGGTGATTATAGCACAGAGTGTGGTTACGAGAA
>NW_024343429.1:0-517 GCF_902729225.1 Pteropus medius
TCAGTCGGGAGTCTGGGGCCAGCCTGGTTGGGGGGAGAGGGGGCAGAGCTTGAGTTAGAGCCCCTGGGAGGGCCTCAGCCTCCCCACAAAGCAGGAGAGTCCTAGGGTGTCACCCACCCTTTGGTGTCACCCATCCTTCTCTTCAACCCCTGCGACTCAGCAGCCCCCGGCCCCACTCCTCCTGCCTGACTCTCTCTGCTCTGTCCCCACTTCCAGTCCCTCTCCCACAGGGCCCAGGGGGCCCTTTCTGCACTCAGTGCTGACCCTGTCCCTCCCCTGCTCCCAGCCCTCCCTGGTGCCCTGTCACCCCAAGACAGAGTCCCAGCCCCTCAGCCCAGCCTTCCAGGTCCTGCATGGCCAGGTCCCAGCTGGCCTCCTGGCCTCAGCCCCCACTTCTTCCCAGCCACCTCTCTCGTGCTCCTGCCCCCAGCCTTTCCTCTGGCTGTCCCCCAGCCCGGGAGGGCCACTGGCCACCACTTGTCTCTCTGGCCCTGCCTCTCAGAACACCCGCACGTTT
>NW_024343430.1:0-881 GCF_902729225.1 Pteropus medius
CTAAAGTGGGTTATGCATACTTACTCATGGAGGTGTTCCAATGATTAGATAAGACTGGCCTATGTCAGGTGTTTAATAGGTTTTCCAGGAGTAGAAGAGGCGACTGGTCTCAGGTAAGAATGGCATCTAAACTAACCTAGAGTGTTTGGTTCGCTGGCCCAGTTTTATAAGACTTTTAGCATCTTGGTCTAGACTTTAATTTAGTTGCTCCTGCTTCAGTTCGTGGCGCTGCTGGCAGACGGAGGGGCCATGGTGAAAAGTGAACGAAGGCATTTCTTCTCCTGGGAGCTCCCGGGATGGACACAAGGAACGCGAAGCTGATGCTCCGGAGAGCTCAGGCTTCGTGCCTTCATTAGGGGCAGACGTTGACGCCCCGATCTAGGACCCGAGTCTGGGTGTGCACGCCGGAAGGCCACCGTGCTCTCCCACGTCCAGACGTCCTTGTGTCGTCCCATGGCCAGACAGGAAGTTAGCGCCCAGGAGCACGAGGCTGGTTCCAGGAAAAATCCAGCCTGGACTGTGGCTCGAATAAAGCTTGACCTCCCTTAATGGGCTAACCCAGGCCTGGTGCACACGTCCACACCGACAGACGTTCAGACACCGGCCGTCCCGGGCCGCGTGGTGGGGTACGAGGGAACGGGGGGACTTCATACGAGACAGAGGCCATCCCAGGCACGAGGGGCTGGATGAGACGTGCACGGGGAGGACTCGCGGGGCGGGCGAGCGTTTCAACAAGGTGACGATAGGTTTTCAGCTCCTCTTAGTGACAGGAGCGCTTTAATTCCTAATTAACTTTTATTTATATTGTGATTTTATATCAGCCTCTTTGATTAGATTCTAAACACCTCACAGGCGACAGCGGCATAATCGTAGTGTTTACT
>NW_024343431.1:0-6518 GCF_902729225.1 Pteropus medius
ATGCTCGGTCATCTGCTTGTACTGTGGTACCGAAGTTGGAGGAGCACTCACTGACACTTTGAGCTCTTAGAGGTACAAACTACGTCTCATTCGTCTCTGTATCCTCTTGCAGGGTTCAGGGCCACCCACAGACAGCGTAGCCAGGGATGCTTTGGCCCCTCCGTCCATGGCGGCCGTCACCCGCTGGAAAGAGGTCAGCTGGGAGACACTGCAAACAGCTGTGGGTCTGAATTCGGCCTCCGTGCCTTAGGAGCTTTGCCATCAGCTCTCTGAGCCTTTCATTTCTTCATTTTGAATGCGTCCACGGGGACCATCACGACCATCCCAGGCAGAAAGGGGAGGGCGAGGGAGGTGTCTGCTTCCGCCCTGAAGTCTGATTTCCACTGCGGAAAGCGGGAAGGAGCCGAGGCCTTAGGAAGGAGCCCCGGGGCCTCTGGGATGAAAAGAGATCATGCTGAATTGTGGCTCTGGAACGCCCGGTGTCCACACTGCGGGAGGTGGAGGTGCTAGGAGCGGCCTGTCTTCTGTGGTAGACCAGGGGTCCACGCAGGTTTTCTTCGAAAATCCACCATATACATATATATGCATATAGATGAACATATATATGCATATATATGTATATGGTAGCTTTGGCAAAAAGCTCTCTGGTGACGTCCATTTCGAGCCAGAATCGCAGACTTCCGAGAAAAGGCTCACTTGCGGCAAATGCACAGCCTCCCGGGGCCTTGGGGCTCTGTGGGCGATGCTCGGTCATCTGCGGGTACTGGGGTAGCGAAGTTGGAGGAGAACTCACTGACACTTTGAGCTCCTAGAGGTCCAAACTACGTCTCATTCGTCTCTGTATCCTCTTGCAGGGTTCACGGCCACCCACAGACAGCGTAGCCAGGGATGCTTTGGCCCCTCCGTCCATGGGGGCCGTCACCCGCTGGAAAGAGGTCAGCTGGGAGACACTGCAGACAGCTGGGGTCTGAATTCGGCCTCCGTGCCTTAGGAGCTTTGCGATCAGCTCTCTGAGCCTTTCATTTCTTCATTTTGAATGTGTCCACGGGGACCATCACGACCATCCCAGGCAGAAAGGTGAGGGCGAGGGAGGTGTCTGCTTCCGTCCTGAAGTCTGATTTCCACTGCGGAAAGCGGGAAGGAGCCGAGGCCTTAGGAAGGAGCCCCCGGGCCTCTGGGATGAAAAGAGATCATGCTGAATTGGGGCTCTGGAACGCCCGGTGTCCCCACTGCGGGGAGGTGGAGGTGCTAGGAGCGGCCTGTCTTCTGTGGTAGACCAGGGGTCCACGCAGGTTTCCTTCGAAAATCCACCATATACATATAGATGCATATAGATGAATACATATATGCATCTATATGTATATGGTAGCTTTGGCGAAAAGCTCTCTGGTGACGTCCATTTTGAGCCAGAATCGCAGACTTCCGAGAAAAGGCTCACTTGCGGCAAATGCACAGCCCTCCCGGGGCCTTGGGGCTCTGTGGGCCATGCCTGGTCATCTGCGGGTACTGGGATGGCGAAGTTGGAGGAGCACTCACTGACAATTTGAGCTCCTAGAGGTACAAACTACGTGTCATTCGTCTCTGCATCCTCTTGCAGGGGTCAGGGCCGCCCACAGACAGCGTACCCGGGGATGCTTTGGCCCTCCGTCCATGGCGGCCGTCACCCGCTGGAAAGAGTTCAGTTGGGAGACACTGCAGACAGCTGTGGGTCTGAATTCGGCCTCCGTGCCTTAGGAGCTTTGCGATCAGCTCTTTGAGCCTTTCATTTCTTAATTTTGAATGCGTCCACGGGGACCATTACGACCATCCCAGGCTGAAAGGTGAGGGAGGGAGGTGTCTGCTTCCGTCCTGAAGTCTGATTTCCACTGCGGAAAGCGGGAAGGAGCCGAGGCCTGAGGAAGGAGCCCCGGGGCCTCCGGAATAAAAAGAGATCATGCTGAATTGTGGCTCTGGAACGCCCGGTGTCCACACTGCGGGGAGGTGGAGGTGCGAGAAGCGGCCTGTCTTCTGTGGTAGAGCAGGGGTCCACGCAGGTTTCCTTCGAAAATCCACCATATACATATATATGCATATAGATGAACATATATATGCATATATATGTATATGGTAGCTTTGGCAAAAAGCTCTCTGGTGACGTCCATTTAGAGCCAGAATCGCAGACTTCCGAGAAAAGGCTCACTTGCGGCAAATGCACAGCCCTCCCGGGGCCTTGGGGCTCTGTGGGCGATGCTCGGTCATCTGCGGGTACTGGGGTACCGAAGTTGGAGGAGCACTCACTGACACTTTGAGCTCCTAGAGGTACAAACTACGTCTCATTCGTCTCTGTATGCTCTTGCAGGGTTCGGGGCCACCCACAGACAGCGTACCCAGGGATGCTTTGGCCCCTGCGTCCATGGCGGCCGTCACCGCTGGAAAGAGTTCAGTTGGGAGACACTGCAGACAGCTGTGGGTCTGAATTCGGCCTCCGTGCCTTAGGAGCTTTGCGATCAGCTCTTTGAGCCTTTCATTTCTTCATTTTGAATGCGTCCACGGGGACCATCACGACCATCCCAGGCAGAAAGGTGAGGGCGAGGGAGGTGTCTGCTTCCGTCCTGAGTCTGATTTCCACTGCGGAAAGCGGGAAGGAGCCGAGGCCTTAGGAAGGAGCCCCGGGGCCTCTGGGATGAAAAGAGATCATGCTGGATTGTGGCTCTGGAACGCCCGGTGTCCACACTGCGGGGAGGTGGAGGTGCTAGGAGCGGCCTGTCTGATCTCAAATGTCTAAGGAAAACACAGCCTTTTGTTATAAAAATCACCATATATATATAAATATATATATAGAAAGAGAGAGAGAAATCTATAGATACATAGATAGATAGATAGATAGATAGATAGATAGATAGTTAGATAGATAGATGGATAGATAGATAGATATAGAGATATCTATAGATACAGATAAAGATATAAATATAGATATATCTAAGGGAGCTCTGGCAAAAAGCACTCTACAGACGTGCATTTTGAGCCAGAATCGCAGATTTCCGAGAAAAGGCTCACTTGCGGCCAATGCACAGAGCTCCCGGGGCCTTAGGCTCTGTGGGCGATGCTCGGTCATCTGCTTGTACTGGGCTACCGAAGTTGGAGGAGCACTCACTGACACTTTGAGCTCCTAGAGGTACAAACTACGTCTCATTCGTCTCTGTATCCTCTTGCAGGGTTCACGGCCACCCACAGACAGCGTAGCCAGGGATGCTTTGGCCCCTCCGTCCATGGGGGCCGTCACCAGCTGGAAAGAGGTCAGCTGGGAGACACTGCAGACAGCTGTGGGTCTGAATTCGGCCTCCGTGCCTTAGGAGCTTTGCGATCAGCTCTCTGAGCCTTTCATTTCTTCATTTTGAATGCGTCCACGGGAACCATCACGACCATCCCAGGCAGAAAGGTGAGGGCGAGGGAGGTGTCTGCTTCGTCCTGAAGTCTGATTTCCACTGCGGAAAGCGGGAAGGAGCCGAGGCCTTAGGAAGGAGCCCCGGGGCCTCTGGGATGAAAAGAGATCATGCTGAATTGTGGCTCTGGAACGCCCGGTGTCCACACTGCGGGGAGGTGGAGGTGCGAGGAGCGGCCTGTCTTCTGTGGTAGAGCAGGGTCCACGCAGGTTTCCTTCGAAAATCCACCATATACATATATATGCATATAGATGAACATATATATGCATATATATGTATATGGTAGCTTTGGCAAAAAGCTCTTTGGTGACGTCCATTTCGAGCCAGAATCACAGACTTCCGAGAAAAGGCTCACTTGCGGCAAATGCACAGCCCTCCCGGGGCCTTGGGGCTCTGTGGGCGATGCTCGGTCATCTGCGGGTACTGGGGTAGCGAAGTTGGAGGAGCACTCACTGACTCTTTGAGCTCCTAGAGGTACAAACTACGTCTCATTCGTCTCTGTATGCCCTTGCAGGGTTCAGGGCCCCCCACAGACAGCGTACCCAGGGATGATTTGGCCCCTCCGTCCATGGCGGCCGTCACCCGCTGGAAAGAGTTCAGTTGGGAGACAGTGCAGACAGCTGTGGGTCTGATTTCGGCCTCCGTGCCTTAGGAGCTTTGCGATCAGCTCTTTGAGCCTTTCATTTCTTCATTTTGAATGCGTCCACGGGGACCATTACGACCATCCCAGGCAGAAAGGTGAGGGAGAGGGAGGTGTCTGCTTCCGTCCTGAAGTCTGATTTCCACTACGGAAAGCGGGAAGGAGCCGAGGCCTTAGGAAGGAGCCCCGGGGCCTCTGGGATGAAAAGAGATCATGCTGAAGTGTGGCTCTGGAACGCCCGGTGTCCACACTGCGGGGAGGTGGAGGTGCTAAGAGGGGCCTGTTGGATCTCAAATGTCTAGGGAAAACATAGCCTTTTGTTATAAAAATCACCATATATATAAATATATATATAGAAAGAGAGAGAGAAATCCATAGATACATAGATAGATAGATAGATAGATAGATAGATAGATAGATAGATAGATAGATGGATAGATAGATAGATATAGAGATATCTATAGATACAGATAAAGATATAGATATAGATATATCTAGGGGAGCTCTGGCAAAAAGCACTCTAGAGACGTGCATTTTGAGCCAGAATCGCAGACTTCCGAGAAAAGGCTCACTTGCGGCCAATGCACAGCGCTCCCGGGGCCTTGGGCTCTGTGGGCGATGCTCGGTCATCTGCTTGTACTGGGGTACCGAAGTTGGAGGAGCACTCACTGACACTTTGAGCTCCTAGAGGTACAAACTACATCTCATTCGTCTCTGTATGCTCTTGCAGGGTTCAGGGCCACCCACAGACAGCGTACCCAGGGATGCTTTGGCCCCTGCGTCCATGGCGGCCGTCACCCGCTGGAAAGAGTTCAGTTGGTAGACAGTGCAGACAGCTGTGGGTCTGAATTCGGCCTCCATGCCTTAGGAGCTTTGCGATCAGCTCTTTGAGCCTTTCATTTCTTCATTTTGAATGCGTCCACGGGGACCATTACGACCATCCCAGGCAGAAAGGTGAGGGAGAGGGAGGTGTCTGCTTCCGTCAGAAGTCTGATTTCCACTGCGGAAAGCGGGAAGGAGCCGAGGCCTTAGGAAGGAGCCCCGGGGCCTCTGGGATGAAAAGAGATCATGCTGAATTGTGGCTCTGGAACGCCCGGTGTCCACACTGCGGGGAGGGGGAGGTGCGAGGAGGGGCCTGTCTTCTGTGGTAGAGCAGGGGTCCAGGCAGGTTTCCTTCGAAAATCCACCATATACATATATATGCATATAGATGACATATATATGCATATATATGTATATGGTAGCTTTGGCAAAAAGCTCTCTGGTGACGTCCATTTCGAGCCAGAATCGCAGACTTCCGAAAAAGGCTCACTTGCGGCAAATGCACAGCCCTCCCGGGGCCTTGGGGCTCTGTGGGCGATGCTCGGTCATCTGCGGGTACTGGGGTAGCGAAGTTGGAGGAGCACTCACTGACACTTTGAGCTCCTAGAGGTACAAACTACGTCTCATTCGTCTCTGTATCCTCTTGCAGGGTTCACGGCCACCCACAGACAGCGTAGCCAGGGATGCTTTGGCCCCTCCGTCCGTGGGGGCCGTCACCCGCTGGAAAGAGGTCAGCTGGGAGACACTGCAGACAGCTGTGGGTCTGAATTCGGCCTCCGTGCCTTAGGAGCTTTGCGATCAGCTCTCTGAGCCTTTCATTTCTTCATTTTGAATGCGTCCACGGGGACCATCTCGACCATCCCAGGCAGAAAGGTGAGGGCGAGGGAGGTGTCTGCTTCCGTCTGAAGTCTGATTTCCACTGCGGAAAGCGGGAAGGAGCCGAGGCCTTAGGAAGGAGCTTCGGGGCCTCTGGGATGAAAAGAGAACATGCAGAATTGTGGCTCTGGAACGCCCGGTGTACACACTGCGGGGAGGTGGAGGTGCTAGGAGCGGCCTGTCTGATCTCAAATGTCTAAGGAAAGCAGCCTTTGTTATAAAATTCATATATATAAATATATATATAGAAAGAGAGAGAGAAATCCATAGATACATAGATAGATAGATAGATAGATAGATAGATAGATAGATAGATAGTTAGTTAGATAGATAGATGGATAGATAGATAGACATAGAGATATCTATAGATACAGATAAAGATATAGATATAGATATATCTAGGGGAGGTCTGGCAAAAAGCACTCTACAGGCGTGCATTTTGAGCCAGAATCGCAGATTTCCGAGAAAAGGCTCACTTGCGGCCAATGCACAGAGCTCCCGGGGCCTTGGGCTCTGTGGGCGATGCTCGGTCATCTGCGGGTACTGGGGTAGCGAAGTTGGAGGAGCACTCACTGACACTTTGAGCTCCTAGAGGTACAAACTACGTCTCATTCGTCTCTGTATCCTCTTGCAGGGTTCACGGCCACCCACAGACAGCGTAGCCAGGATGCTTTGGCCCCTCCGTCCATGGGGGCCGTCACCCGCTGGAAAGAGGTCAGCTGGGAGACACTGCAGACAGCTGTGGGTCTGAATTCGGC
>NW_024343432.1:0-356 GCF_902729225.1 Pteropus medius
AAAGCTCCTAAGGCACGGAGGCCGAATTCAGACCCACAGCTGTCTGCAGTGTCTCCCAACTGAACTCTTTCCAGCGGGTGACGGCCGTCATGGACGGAGGGGCCAAAGCATCCCTGGGTACGCTGTCTGTGGGTAGCCCTGCACCCTGCAAGAGGATGCAGAGACGAATGACACGTAGTTTGTACCTCTAGGAGCTCAAAGTGTCAGTGAGTGCTCCTCCAACTTCGCCACCAAAGTACCCACAGATGACCGGGCATGGCCCACAGAACCCCAAGGCCCCGGGAGGGCTGTGCATTTGCCGCAAGGGAGCCTTTTCTCGGAAGTCTGCGATTCTGGCTCAAAATGGACGTCACCAG
>NW_024343433.1:0-558 GCF_902729225.1 Pteropus medius
TTGGAATCTCACAGCGACTTTGCCCAAATCTGCACTGATTCATGCAAGTCTTTGTCTCCCTCCGGAGCTCGGCTTCGCCGTTAGTGAAGTGGGGGGCTGGACCTGATTAGTTCTCCAACTGGGTGGCTACACTTTGAACCCCCCTTCTGTGGTCAAACAAACGCCATGCCCACCCTCCTCCAGGCCGCTGGGCAGGCAACAGGAACAGCATTTCACTGCATTTTCTGGATGATTCTCAAGTAGCCAGGCCAGCCCATACCACTTTCCTGTCTGTGGAAGCTCCCAGACTCAGTGACCAGGTCCGCGATGGCCCAGACACCTGCACCCAGCCACTCACTTGTCCTGCACAAACACTCAGGACAATAGTAAAAGTCGAGATAATGATGACGATGACCGTGTGGACAACAGCCGGCATGTAAGGTTCTGTTCAGGGTGTCTCACTCAGGCTCTCCCCCGTTTTTTTGCATCAGTCCCTGAGGCGGCTCATCACATCCCCAGTCTGCACGTGACTCTTACGGGTCACACGGGGAAGATGCTCCTGAAACCAGTGAGATGGCG
>NW_024343434.1:0-314 GCF_902729225.1 Pteropus medius
AGAATCGCAGACTTCCGAGAAAAGGCTCACTTGCGGCAAATGCACAGCCCTCCCGGGGCCTTGGGGCTCTGTGGGCGATGCTCGGTCATCTGCGTGGACTGGTTTACCGAAGTTGGAGGAGCACTCACTGACACTTTGAGCTCCTAGAGGTACAAACTACGTCTCATTCGTCTCTGTATGCTCTTGCAGGGTTCAGGGCCACCCACAGACATCGTACCCAGGGATGCTTTGGCCCCTGCGTCCATGGCGGCTGTCACCCGCTGGAAAGAGTTCAGTTGGGAGACACTGCAGACAGCTGTGGGTCTGAATTCGGC
>NW_024343435.1:0-554 GCF_902729225.1 Pteropus medius
TCCCTGTTTTATTTCTTCTTAGACCTTAAAAACTATAATTTATAGATTAGTTTTGTTTATTGTCTGTATCCCTCTGTTCCTACATAAGTTCTATGAAGATGTGCTCATTAATATATGCCAAATCCTAAAACAGTGGAAGGTGTTTAGTAAGCATTTAATAAATATTTGTTAAATGAATAAACAGATTTATTCAACAAGACAGAAGGGAAAGAGACAAGTGGAAAGGAAGAGATTTTAGTTGCTATAGGGTGATTAAGGAAGAAAGAGCCCAGAGTATCTGGAGGAAACAAGGTCATACCTTCCACGTTGAAGGTATAAAGATTAGGAAGTACTCCTAGAGAATAAGTTATTTTGAAATGAAGAGAAAATAGATGAGAGAGCTCAAACTACTAGATCATTATTTACCCAACAAAACCTATTGTACTGCCAGTCATATAAAAGTAATATACATGCAATTTTGTACAATACACAATATTTGATAATGATAATAAACGACTATGTTACTGCTTTATGTATTTACTATACTATATTTCTTATTGTTATTTCAGAGTGTA
>NW_024343436.1:0-16041 GCF_902729225.1 Pteropus medius
CATTCTATGTTTTACTATGCTAATTTATTAAACGCATGCAAATTGTGTTTAGCACTACTAAATTTATTTTACCATCTCATGTCTACCCATTGCAACAGAGTCTTAACAGATGACCTCTGAACTTAGTAACATTAATTTTAAAATATCTGAGTTAGGATTAAAAAAAAAAAAAGGCCATTATAAGGAGAAAGATTCAAAGGAACTGATATTTTCCATTCCAAACTCCCATTACACTCAGTGGATACAAACCTCAGGGAGTCATAATTGAATTAAAATAGACATTACCAGTTGCAAATTGGTGATTATTATAAAATGTTCCTGAAAATTGACAAAGAATGATGGAGGGTAGTTACTAACTAAAGAACAATCTGTCCAGTGTGACAAACACTGGCTAATGAAGACTTGGAGTAACAGATATCATTATATATAAGTTGCATATTCAAAGCCAAAGTATCCTTATGCTAGTGAAAATAAGATTTTCCAAAATTAAACTTGATTCAGTCTAATTTTGCCTTCTCTGTTGTTTTAAGGCACTTTAAGGCCTTAAAGACCAAACTCCCATGAAAGTGGTGCTTCAGTATGACAAAAATATGACTAGATATTTTTAGGAGATTAACATATTGGATTTCAAATTCGTAAGGGTCTGGATTCAAATTCTTGTGGCCACCTGTCAATAACTCTTTGCCTTGTCAAGTTACTCAAATTTTAGATCCTAATTTGCATTTTATGAAAAATAAATGTACAATAGAATCTATGTCTTAAGTTGTTGCAAAGGCATTTTTTAAAGGCAGTGCCTCAATAAACCATGATGGTTATTATTATTACTCTTTTGCTTGTACTATTGTGTCAAGCAAATGTTTACTGTTTAAATTCTAAGAAGTAATAGTTGATTAATAAAAATTAATAGCTGATTTAGCCAATGATCAAAGTCTAGATTCCTGTCACTAAACATTGATACTAAGGTAATTTTATTAAATAACCTCATTTAAACCAGCAATCATACAAAGAATTCGCACTATGAATTGTTGGCAATTACAAATCTCCACTTCTCAATACATCTTTTAGAAGTCACTTAAAACACATTACATGACTAATCTTTGCATCATATTAGCTGGAGAATATATATAGTGGTTTCTGCAAGATATTTTTATGTACCCTCCATAACTTTTTCATTCCTGAACTGTGCCCCAGACGGCCGTCTTTTATGTACTGCATTAATGGATATTCTTGCCTTCTGTCTCAGATTTAGCTCAATCAAGCACAGGCCTGACTGACTGCCTTCCTGTACTACAGAACAGAGTTCCTGGTGGGTGGCTTTTTCTTATAGTTTTAGCATTCACCAGGTTTCACATTAAACTTCTCCTTGCTCCTTCAGGTCAAGAGATATGGGATTGCCATTATCTGAGCTGTGTGACAATGATCTAACTCTGCCCCCCAATGTGGAAGGAGTCCCCTGATAAAGATTTTCTCAGTTGTCCCAATTTGAGAGCACCATCTGTTTCTGGCTGGGGCTCAGACCGAACACCGAGATCCAACTATCACAGCGACACCGACAAAATAAGAGCTTTTAAGCTTTTGTTTGTGGGTTCTGTGGCCCCTACTTTGTTTAGAAACACACTAGATGATAGAACTCAAAACACATCTAACTTCTGCAAGACTTTTCGAGTGAATGTCCTCTTCACTGCCCCCTTCACTTCGTTGTTCCTTAGGCTATAGATGATGGGGTTTAACATAGGAGTAATGACAGTGTAGGACAATGACACTAGCTTCTTGCTCTCAGGAGACTGGCTGGATTTGGGCCGTAGGTACGTCAAGCTGGCTGTTCCATAGAAAAGGGATACCACAATGAGATGCGATGAACAAGTGGAAAATGCCTTCTGGCGACCAGTAGCAGAGGGCATCCTCAGGATGGTTGCGATAATGCGGGTGTAGGAAACCAAAATTAAGGAAAAGGGAAACATAATAAATAGTAATGTGGAAGCAAGTGCTTGCATTTCATACATGGTTGTATCCTGAGTGACTAGTTTCAACACTGGGGGACCATCACAAAAAAAGTGGTCTACAGTGTTTGGTCCACAGAAAGGAAGGGCCATCATCCAAGCTGTCTGTAGCATAGAGACAGGAACACCAGACATCCAAGAGCCCACAGCCATCCACAAGCATAAAGACCTATTCATTATGACTGAATAACGAAGAGGGTCACAGATGGCCACAAAGCGATCATAAGCCATCATGGAGAGGAGGAAACATTCAGAGCTGCCAAAGAAGAAGAAGTACATCTGGGTACCACAGCCTACAAAAGAGATCATTTTCCTTGGAGACACTAGATCTTCCAGCATCTTTGGCACCATGACTAAAGTGAAACAGACTTCAAGAAGTGATAGGTTTCGAAGGAAAAAGTACATGGGCGTTTGAAGAACAGGATCCACACTGGTAACCGTGACAATAAGGAAGTTGCCCAACAAAGTGACTGTGTAGATGACCAGGAACAAAATGAAAAGGGAAACTTGCTTCTCAAGTTTGTTTGTAAAACCAAGAAGAATAAATTCAGTGACTCCGGTGTGATTTTCACAAATCATATTTTAGGCCCGTTTCTCTCTAAGAATCAATGTACGTACATCAAAGATATTCTTAAAATATAGATATCTCAAAAAATATCAATAAAATCCATAAATGCATCTCTGCTTTCAGTCAGCTTACCGTTCTATCTCTCTGAAGCAGAGGGAATGTTTACAATAAGAGAAAATCAAAGGAAAAGCAGTATTTTGCATGAATCCTACTAATTGCTCATCACCTAGGTGCAGTTCTCTCAGCAGTGGTCATAGTCTGCAGCTCATATTCTTCAGAGGCATGCTATTTTTCAGGATGAAGTAGAAAGAGTTTAGACTGAAAATAAAACAGAATAATCTGCTAATTTTATTATATTATTTTAAGTTATACTAAATTATTTATTTTATATTATTATTATATATAAAATAAATCTGGGGTGCAAAAAGATAAATTTGGGCTGGTTTGACTTTTCCAATGTTTAACTATATAAATTAAATGTTTAAATGTGGGGTGTATTTTCCACAATCATCTACTACATACATACATATATACATATATATACGTGCACACGTTTATGTATATATGAAAGAGTAAATAAATATAAACAAACAAATAAACATAACACATACTATGATTTTGGTGTTTTTGTCTTCAGAGGACTGCTAATTTATATGATTTTTTGATACCATCTCTTGAACCATAATTTGACTTCACCAGGACCCCACTTCTTGGTATTCGTATAGTCACATCATTTGAGTTAGGCGTAAAAAAAAAAAAAATTTTTTTTGAATAAATATGACTTGCAAAAAAAACTCCCCCTTCCAACGGTCATCTCAATTCCTATCCATCAAAACAGTTCTGCTTACTACTATGTTGTGACTTCATTAAATTAACATTTATTAAGTGGAGCCTGGGGTGTAAAATGGTGAGCGTTGGTTCAACAAGAGACCACAAGAAACAGTGAAATAGTGAAGTTTATCACTCACATGTCCAGGAGGAGCTATAAGGCACACCTCAAGGGGTCACACAGGGAAGTCAAGGCAGAGTACAGGCAGAAGAGAGCAGGAAAAAACCTTGGGCACACGCCTTTATTAAGGTCTGAAGATGGAGTACTTTGGGGTTCCCTGGCTAAAGCTGGGTTGATCAATTCAAACCAAAAAGAGCAAGGTTTGGTATGCACTGCAGGGATTTAATCTAAGGGGTGCATGAGAGGAAGACCCTGGGAGGCGGAGAGACTGTTTATCACAAAAGCAGTTGTGGGAGTCATATCAGTAACTTAACATTCACTTTTGACTCTGCAGCCTGTTATCTCGGGTATGCACACAAGGGAGGACTTAATGTCAGTTTATGGCCCCTGCAGGACACTTGGCTACATAAATGGATGCCAAGTCAGCTAAACTCTCAACAGAGTCAATCATCTTCCAACCTGCATGATCAGAAGTGGAAGCTTGTCACTTACTATTGTGTGTCCACTAAAAATCCCGTCATAAAAGTACAAATTCAACCATTATGAATTCAAACACTACATTTTATTTAGAGTAAATTATTTTACTCTACCAAAAGTAGACTTATACACATATTTTCTGTACAGTCTTATTAGCAAACATTAACAATCATAGAAACCTATGTTGGAAAAAAATTATTCATAATGCTACATTGGAGCTGAGATGAATGATGTCTCTTATTTTTAAAATGTTAGGGTGAGGAATATTGAATAATTATTTTATAATACATTTTTGAAATTTAAATTCAGGAAAAAAAGCTTCACATTATTTTGTAGTCAAAATTAGATTTAAAATATATTTCCCCTCTAAAAATAAGGAACTAAAACCTCACAACCTATAGATCCATTTGGAAACAAGTGGCCCATGATTTATTTCCATTCTAAAGATACATACTTTGGTAATGTCTCACCTGTTTATTTGTTTACTGGAAGTTCTCAAACCAGTGTCTTTAATAGCATAAGGAAAGAAACTCTGGTGATCATAGGCTGTCATGTCACTATAAAACTCAGAATATTAAGTAACAGATGTTTCATAGATTGTGACCCCCTCACCGTAATTGCAAAACTGCTTCAATACCATTCTCATCATCAGTAATAGCAACATTATTCCTAATATATTTAACAAAACTTATAAAAACTTCACATGCATTATCATGCTCACCAGCATTCGCAACAATTTTAAACGTATGGATCTAAAAATACTCCATCATTTGCCTTGATAAAAAAAGAATTTAAGAATTGATAAAGGTACAGAGAACTTATTGTAGGCTGATAAACTTTAGTGTATCTCTTCAATGCCTCAACCAACCCTGCCTCTCAGAGTTCTGTTACTGATATGGCAGAAAGCAATGACTGGTCCTTTTCAAGTGATCAAAGTCTATACTACCAACCACGATGTCCAATGTGAAATATAAATAAGGCTATCTGAGAAAATTTCAGTTTCTTAATTTTTTGTTAATTAGTGTTGTGCATTTTCTACCTTGGCTGGGCACATTTAATTCAATAAAGTTTGGGAAAACTCAAGGTTTATGGAGTCACAAAATGTACCACCAAATATCCCTCTCAGTCTTTCTATATCCTAAAAAAAATTGATTACATTGCATTTATCCTCTAAAAAAGGAGATTCATCAGCCATGATGCTGCAATAACTATCAGATTTATACTGATGTCTTTTTAAAAATTTTACAGAATGTGGCTGAGTCGCATGACTTCTACATAGTTCTAATTACTATTTTATATGTTGCATAGAAGTTTGATAATTTAGTGATATTTACTTAAGTCCACTAATTTCGTTGACTATGTCCTAATGAGGCCAAAGAGTTTTTTTCACTTCTCATTAAGCAGACAAGCTCAGCCTTTTCTGAGGAAATAGACCATACTTTTCATTTTGGCCAGCTTTCTCACAAGTATATGTTTCTCTTAAAAATGATTATAGATCAATCCAATTACGTCATCAGTATTTGGAATAGAACCTGAAGCTAAGATCATCATTAAATTTTTCTAACTGGAACAGCACTCTAATAACCCTAGATATAAATTAGTAAAAATTGGAAAGCAGATAACCCCAATATCTGAACTGAAAATACTTTGTAGGGTTATAATCTGCAGCATTTCTTAAATCACAACTATAGTTTTCCTGATGCTTTTCTTCAGCATTCTATAGCTTTCTAGAGAGAAGAGTCTCATTGTTTTTTATTTCTTTTATTTTAATAAAGCATAAAGTTGTTCCTTTTTCCATAATTAAGCAAGTTCCCATATTAATTTTCACAGATGCGTAGAAAAAACTAGGTTATTAAAAAGCTTGAGGAAAGATCATAAAGAAATATCTTACCAAATAAAACCCCATATTCTTCTTTAATTAGACATTTAATGATTTTTTGAAAAGATAAGCATTATTTTGTAAAAATTGTTAACCGATCTGCCGATTATTTCAAATCTTCAGAATTAAGCAAATATCTTAGGCAGACTAAGCTGCTTCGCCTTGGCACCAAATGGTTGATATAAGTTAGTAACAACATTTAAAAGTGTGATTGACCTTGGGGAAATGATCCCCGGCACATTAGAAGGAACTACTGTTAATTAAACACTGTTTTTATTTCATAAGGGAAAATATAGAATTTTCATGGAACTGTCTATATTTTCTTTAAGTCATAATGACTGCAATTCAATATGTATTTCTTTTAATAGATATTTTGTAGTGGGTCTATTAGCACCATGGTCAAGTCCTTTGGGATTACAATTATTAAGATGTCAAAATTATGTGAGGAACATAGATTTTAATTTTCCCTATAAGATTTTTGTATTTTTTATAAGATATATTTTTATCCAATACTGTAAGAGACATTTGTACCATGTCTTTGAGACTTGCATGATATTGAATTTCATTTTTAATTTTTAAAATTGTATTTAAAACATACTTTTCCTAATAATGTTTTTTAAAATATTAAACACAAGTTAAACTGATAATTGACATGTATTTTGCTGTTGTCTTATGCCTTAGTTTGGCTATTGCTTTGTTTTACTATGAGAACATTGTAAACAATACCAAGATACATATTGTTCCATGTATGTATCTTGGTACTGTTCTTTCTTTTTTAATCCTTGGAATATTGTATCCTTGGAAAATCTAAGGCAATTTTAGTTTAGTAGATAGAGAGATAACATGATTCTTTGAAGTGTTTTGTAATGAGCTAACAAAACTACGAAAATCACTCCCTTTATTATATTTGTTGCAAAACCAACTCTTATAAATACATAAACTTAAAAGTTATAAATTAGCACTGTGGAAATGATTCCAAAGAATTCTAATTAAATCTTTGGAGAGCAAAAAGCTTTAAGGGCCCCAGGCGTTTAGGTTAACCTATGCATGAGAAGGACAAGTAACAAATAGCTAAATAGGCAACTTCATTACTTCCTAATTTTATTTCCTTCTGGGAAAGAAGGAGGGAAACTTCCTACATTAGTGGAGGAAAGAAAAGAAAATTCTTTAATCCTTATTTTGGAAGTAAACTAAATTAGAATTGTGTTATGGTTTAAGATTCTTTTAAATCTTCGATTAGATTCATACACCTTTAAAATAAGTAAAACAAATCTCTAACCGTTTCCAGAAAAAGTTAAGGCATAAAATATATTCCATTTATCTTAATTCATATCTGTAACAAATAAATAACTATGCACCATACTAAAGGAAATATTCATAACATTGGGCAAGAAAAATCAAGGGAAAATGGTGCACAACTAAATCATGTATCAGGCTTTTGTTTTCAAAAATTTTAAATGAAAATTTTATAAGATCTCAGCAACAAGGGCATGAAAATCTCCGAATGTAAGGTAAAATTTCAATGAAGTTATTTCTGCATTATCTATTTCTAAATGAATATCAATCCTCCCTTCCCCCCATAAAAAAAGTCAAGTAAAATAGAGCTCAGTGTGCAGGTGCCCAATTGTTTCCCTAGAGTCGTCTAACTCTTTATCAAGCAATTCCTAAAGTCAGATTGTACAATGCATTCACTGACTATATATTACCGCCATCTTGTGGGTAGCTCATCCTAATCATTTTAGCTGAAAATTTATAATGTTACTACAATCTTGAATTTGCCTGGAAAGAAATCAATGATTCCTACAGATATTTTGGGTCACCTGCTAAGTGGCAGGCACTGTGCTAAGTAGTAAGTGCGAAGGATAAAAGAGTCACAGATTCCCCTCTCAAAAAGATGATATTATTTGTAATTCTCACTTGATGAAATTCTTGTTGAGGGACTAAAGAATGAAGACATGTCAGCAAGAGAAGCTGTTAGTGGCTAACGAAAAAAGGCAAAATATGAGCTTTGTCTAGGGTTTGGTCTGTAGATTTCAGTTTTAGAATTTAAAAATGTGAATTAATCCAGAGGATATCAAGCTCTTTGAGAATGGTGAACAAAAATTAAACTCTTCCAAAGGTGGTGTATAAATACTAAAGGTGTGTAAAATACCAAGGGATATCTCGTTTTAACAGCCTGACTATTCCTGTCTAATAACCTGGAAGTTATATTTTGAAAGTCACATCATTTGAGGGAGTTAAAATAATATTTAGACTATTTGTTTAAAAAATAATATCATAGGAAACTGCATGAACCTTTGAGGTTTTTCATACAGGCTTTGGAAATTAATGCAGAACAGCCATGTTATGAGAACAGTGTACATCTCTTTTAAGATATAAGAAGATTTTTGTCTTCTGACTATAGTATCTTTGTTGCTCAGACAGCATTAAATAAATATACAATTACTATGGAATTTCTCTTTAATACATTTATTATAAAAAAGAAATTAAATCATAACCATAGTAGTCAGGAGAGAGAGACAATTAAATGGATAGAGAAGAAACTACATATACAAATGTCTAAGGTGTGCATTGATATTCTGTTATGGATTCCCTAAATATATGATCTTAAATAAGGCAATTTAGTATTCCATTCCTTTTAACCAAAGTTGAGAATATTTTTGGTCTCACAGAAAAATCTGGAAGGTTAAAGTGAATAATTATGGTAAAGCATCTACTACAGTGATCTAGCATATTGCAGACAATAAGCAATTAGGTTTGATTTCCCCTGATAATACATTTCTGGTCTCATGGAAAGAGAGACCAGATAAGCACCAGTTCTGCTAAGTTCTTGATAATAAAGCTAATATTTATGGAATCAAATAGCATTCTAAATGCTTTATATATTTCCTCCTTTAATTTTTACAACAGCTTAATGAAGAGTGAAGTATTTATATCACCACTTTATAGATGAAGACAAGGACACAAAGAAAGCTTAGTTATTGCCCAAAATCACAGTATTGAGAATCAGGGCAAATATTTAAGCAGTCTGCTTTCATTTAGCAGTCTGCTAAATTATGTTAACTCTAATTTGATAACATAAACGATTTCCAAAATCATCAAGTCCTGATTCCTTTTCATTTAATAATTTTTGCCTCAATTAATCTTTCCTCTTATGTTTACTGTAAGTAGCAAGAGATTTCTGTTCTTTGCTTGGAAATTTCCTCAACTAAATATCTAAGGCCGCTATTTATAAGTTTTTTTTTCCACATAAGTGCAGGATACGATTCTGTTAAGCTTTCTAATACTGTATAACAAAGATATTCTTTCCTTCAGGTCCCAATAACATGCTCCTCATTTCTTTCTGTGCCTTTATTAGCAATACCTTTATTTTTTTTTTTTAAATCAGTAATGCTGTTAACATCCATACTTCTACTAGCAGTCTCTTCATGACTATTTGGGTATTTTTTAGGGTGATTTGGGGTGTTTTTTCACAATGCTTTACACCTTCTTCTGAGACTTTGTTGGCAGAATCTTTAACTTCATATTTCTTCTAACGGTCTCTTCAAGACAATCTAAACTCTTTCTACCATGCACCTCAAATTCTTCCAATCTCTGCCCATTGCCTGATACAAAAGCCACTTTGACATTTTAAAATATTTTGTATAGAAGCACCCCATTCCCAGAAACCAAAATCTGTATTAGATTTCTACAGTTCTCATTTAAAAATCACCACAAACTAAATGGCTTAAAACAACACAAATTTATTTTCTAACTGTTCTGTAGGTCAGAAATCTGATATGAGCCTCAATGTGCTAAAATCAAGATGTCACAGCACTGCATTTCTTTCTGGAGGCTGCAGAGGAGAATCTTTTTCTGGCTTCAAGAAGCCACTCACACTCTTTGGCTTGCAGCTCCTTTCCTTCATCTTCAACATTGCATTTCTGACCCATCTTCCATTGTGATTTTTTTTCTGAGCACAACCAAGAAAGTTGTCCATTTCTAAGGACTAATGGGATTAGTTTAGGCCCACTCAGATTGTTCAGGATAATCTCCCCATCTTTATAAGACTCTAAAATTAATTACATCTGAAAAATCCCCTTTTTCTGTGTAAGGTAATATATTCACAGGTTTAGGGTATTATAGCATTGACATCTTTGGGGAGCCACTATTCTTTCTGCTATATTGATTCATCAATAAACTTTACCCTGAATTCAAGAAATTTCTACTTAAAGTGAAATTCATATACTTATTTTAAATAATAATAAAAAAATGATTTAACTATATATCTCAAGAATCCAGAAAATACCAAATTAAACCCTGTGAAAATGGAAGGTGATAAATTATGAAGAAGACAGCAAAAATTAATGAAGCAAAATATATGTAAAAAGAGAGTATCAGTGAAGCCAATAGTGAATCTTTGAAAAGAATCAAACTTAACAATTCTCTGGCAAGATGTATTAAGAAAATAAAGTGAGGAACAAATAACCCAAATTAAAATTAAGTAAAACATATTTCCCTTTGAGTTTTCCAAATTAAAAAAAAAAAATAAGTTAAATAAATGTTAATAATGTAGACAAATAGAATTTTAAAATCCTAGGAAAAAATGAAATTGACCAAAGCTGACTCAAGAACAAATTAAAAACTGAATTAGCAAACAATGATTTTTAAAAAATGAATCAGTAGTCAAAAAGAATTCCACAAAAAATATAAACCCAGATTTTTTGCCAGAAAATTCTACCAATTAAGGATAAAAAAATAATAAAGTCTTTCACAAACTTTTTTTGTATGTAAATAACAGAAGAGATATTAGTATTCCAAACTTATTTTATCAAGCCAAATCGCTATTAAGATCTAAACCCAATATCTGTTTACACAATTTATATCATCTATTTCACCAAAATTTATATAGAAGAGAGAGCAGAGGACAATTAAAAGGAAAAGTACTATACAGGCTGATATTCAGTGAGCCAGCCTGACTTTGAGTCTCAGCTCCACAGCTTCATATCTATAATACCTTGGGAAATTACTTAACAAATCCACCTTTAAGTTTTCTGGTGTTTTTAATGGGGCTACCAGTAATAACTCTTTCAATGAGTTAGAGTAAAAATTAAATGAGGTTATATATACAAGTTGTCAAACATGTATCTATCAAGAGGGGAGGGGGTTTAGGGGACTGGGAGAATGGGGTGAAGGGTTAAAGAAGTACAATTTAGTAGTTGATAGATGGTCACAAGAAATGGGAGCACAACATAGGGAATGCAGTTAGCATTAATGTAATGGCCAGGTGGAGAGCCAGAGGAGAGAAAGAGCAATTAGGGGGATCATTTTATAAACTATAAAAATGTCTAACCAATGTACTGTATACTCAAAACTAATAAAATAATTTTTTAAAAGGTAAACACTAAAAACATTAGCTACTATTATTAGCCATATATTATTACTACTACTATTACTACAACTACTACTACAATGATTATCTTAATACTCTTGCAAGTGATAGGTGACTTTAAGCTCTCAACCAAAAAAAAGAAAGAAAGGTTTTAGAATGACATTACGATAAGTCCTTATCTAAAATCAAACTATAAGTTCAAGAAGCACAGGTCTTAATATGACAAACATGTTTGTAATTTTTCTACCCTGCGATGCTCATAATTTTTTAATACTTTAATACAAAAATTAAAGTTTATGCTATTCTATTTCCAAAATGAAGAAGAGGGAGCTTTGTTTTAGATGACTCCTTCACATGAGCTATTAAACGTGCTCATGGTTCTCCATCTTAAAAACATAGTGAATAACAATAATAAATAATCTTGTTCTATCCTTTCTTTTCCTCAAGGTGTCACCACCCTGTTTTCTCTCCCTCTTCATGACCACATTTCTCCAATACATTGCTCCCATTGGTTTCTTTCATTTCTTAACTTCTATTTATTCATAAATAACTTCAATCTGGTGCATGTTCTTACCTCTCTTTCAAAATTGTTTTTTCTGAGGTCATCAATGGCCAATGCGATGCTAAAAATCACCAGATAACTCACAACTAGTTTTTTCTCAATTTCTCAGGAATATTTTACACACTTAACCACTCCCTTCTTAAATACTCTTTCCTTGCCTTGGAAAATACCACGTTGCCATGATCCACTCATCCATCTCAAGCTTTTTTTTTTCTAGGACTACTTACAAACTCATGTTACATGGGATTAAAGAAAGGCACGAGAAGTCATCATGGGATCTAGAGTCCATATTTTATTATTATTGCTGGTAGTGTTCATTCTCATCTGATCATTATCTCACCAAAAATCCCCTTTTATCACCTCATTCAGGTCAAAGCAAATATGCAGCAACTTGAGAGGATTTAGACTTCTCTCTTTTTTAAAAATTTATTTATTTATTTATTTATTTTTATGATATCATTGATTAATGAAATCCAATAAGTTTCAGCTGTACATTTTAACAGTAGGGCATATATATATTTACACTGTGTGTTCATCTCCCATAGTTAGATTTCTTTCTGTTGCCACATATTTGATCCCTTTTACCCCATCCAACACATTCTTCTCAAGTGTACATAAAACATTTTCAAGGACAGATCTCATATTAGTACACAAATCAAGTCTCAATAAATTTAAGAAGAATGAAATCACATCCACCGTCTTCTCTGGTCACAATGGTATGAAACTAGCTATCAACTACAAGAAAAAAACTGGAAAATACACAAACACATGAAAGCTAAATAACATGCTTCTAAACAATGAATGAGTTATTAATGAGATCAAGGAAGAAATCAAAAGAGACCTAGAAACAAATAAAAATGAAAACACAACGACTCAAAATTTATGGGACACAGCAAAAGCAGTCCTAAGAAGGAAATTCATAGCAATACAGGCCTACCTCAAGAAACAAGAAAAAGCTCAAATAAACAATGTAACTTTACACTTAAAAGAACTTAAAAAAGAACAGTGAACAAAGCCCAAAGTGAATAGAAAGAAGGAAATGATAAAGATCAGATCAGAAATAAATGAAATAGAGTCTAGAAAAACTAGAAAAACAGTACAAAAGATTAATGGAACCAAGAGCTGGTTCTTTGAAAAGGTAAACAAAATTGACAGATCCTTAGTCAGACTCATCAAGGAAAAAAGAGAGGACTCGAATAAATAAAATCAGAAGTGAAAGAGGAGAAATAACCACAGATTCCACAGAAATACAATGGATCATAAGAAAATACTATGAGCCATTATATGCCAACAAATTAGATAATCTGGAAAAAATGGACACATTCCTAGAAACATACAATCTCCCAAGACTGAGTCCAGAGGAAACAGAAAATCTCAACTGACTGATTACCACTAATGAAATAGAATCTGTAACCAAAAACTTCCCAAAAAACAAAATTCCTGGACCAGATGGCTTCATAGGCGAATTTTATCAAACATTCAAAGAAGAATTATCACCTAATCTTCTCAAACTATTCCAAAAATTTCAAGAAGAGGGAAGGCTCCCTAACTACTTTTATGAGACCAAAACCAGGCAAAGATATTACAGAAAAAGAAAAATATAGGCCGATATCTCTTATGAACATTGATGCAAAAATTCTCAACAAAATATTAGCAAATCGAATTCAGCAATACATTAAAAATATCATATACCATGATCAAGTTGGATTTATTCCTGGGATGCAAGGTTGGTTCAATATCTGCATATCAATTAATGTGATAAACCACATTAACAAATTGAAATATAAAAGTCATATGATCATATCAATAGATACAGAAAAAGCATTTGACACAATTCAGCAATCATTTATGATAAAAACTCTCAGCAAAGTGGGAATAGAGGTAACATTCCTCAACATAATAAAGGCCATATATGACAAACCTACAGCTAACATCATACTCAATGGGGAAAGGCTAAAAGCATTTTCCTTAAGATCAGGAACAAGACAAGGATGCCCACTTTCGCCACTCCTCTTCAACATTGTATTTGAAGTCTTAGTCACAGCAATAGACAAGAAAGAGAAGTAAAAGGCATCCAAATTGGAAAGGAAGAAGGAAAACTCTTGTTACTTGCCAATGACATGATGCTATATAGAGAACCCTAAAGATTCCACAAGAAGAAAAGAAAAAAAACTGTTAGAACTGATCAATGGATTCAGCAAAGTAGCAGCTTACAAATAAATATTCAGAAGTCAATGGCATTTTTAACACCAATGATCAATTTTCAGAAAGAGAAATTAAGAAAACAATCCCATTTACAATTGCATCGAAAACTATAAAATACCTGGGAATCAAATTAACCAAGAAAGTAGAAACCCTGTTTTCAGAAAATTATGTCATAGAAAAAAGAAATTGAAGAAGATACAAATAAATTGAAGCCTATACCATGTTCATGGTTAGGAAGAATCAACGTCATTAAAATGGCCATACTACCCAAAGCAATCTATAGATACAGTGCAACCTCTATCAAAATATCAATGGCATTTTTCAGAGAGCTAGAACAAATCATCCTAAAATTTACATGGAGCCATAAAAAACCCCAAGTAGCCACGGAAATCTTGAGAAAGAACAACAAAATTGGAGATATCACACTACCTGTTATCAAACTATTCTACAAGGCCATAGTAATCAAAACAGCATGATACTAGCATAAAAACAGATACATTGATCAATGGAACAGAATAGTGAGCCCAGAAATAAATCCACACCTATACGCTCACTTAATATATGACAAAGGAGATAAGAATATACAATGGGGTAAAGACAGTCTCTTCAATTAATGGTGTTGAGAGAAATGGACAGATACATGCAAAAAAAAAGAAGCTGGACTGTTTTCTTACAACGTATACAACAAAAGACTCAAAATGGATAAAAAATTTAAATGTAAGACCCAAAACCATAAACCTTCTAGAAGAAAACATAGGCAGTAAACTCTCTGATATTACTAACGGGAATTTCTTTTCAGATATATCTCCTTGGGCAAGGGAAATAAAAGAAAAAAAATAAACAAATGGGACTACATCAAACTAAAAAGTTTTTGTACAGCAAAGGAAACCATCAACAAAACAAAAAGACTGTTTGGGAGAAGATATTCGCTAACGATACATCTGATAAGAGGTTAATATCCAAAATTTATAAAGAACTTATACAACTCAACAACAACAAAAAAACAAACAATTCAATTAAAAAATGGCAGAAGACCTGAACAGATATTTCTCCAAAGAGGAAATGCAGATGGCTAACAGACATATGAAAAAGATGCTCGAGGTCTCTAATCATCAGAGAAATGCAAATTAAAACCATAATGAGATATCACCTCATACCTGTCAGAATGGCTATCATCAATAAATCAAAAAACAACAAGTGTTGGCGAAGATGTGAAGAAAAGGGAACCCTCAAACATTGTTGGTGGGATTGCAAATTGGCACAGCAACTATGGAAAACAGTATGGAGGTTTCTCAGAAAATTAAAAATGGATGTACTTTTTGACCCAGCAATTGCACTTCTGGGTATGTATCCAAAGAAAACCAAGACAATAATTCATAAAGATCTATGCACTCCAATATTCATGGCAGCACAATTTACAATAGCCAAGATATGGAAGCAACCTAAATGCCCATCAACAGATGGTTGGATAAAGAAATTATGGTTCATATATACAACGGAATATTACTCAACCATTAAAAAAAATGAAATGCTACCATTTACAATGACATGGATAAACCTAGAGGTTCTTATGCTGAGTGAAATAAGTCAGACAGAGAAAGACAAATACCGTATAATTTCACTTACATGCAGAATCTAAGGAACAAAAAGAACAAACTAATCAAAAACAAACTCACAAATATAGTGTGCAATTTGGGGATGGATAGAGGGGAGGGGAGTTGTGGGGCTGGGAGAATGGGATGAAGCATTAAAGAAATACAAATTAGTAGTTGATAGTTGATCACAAGGGTGGGGAGCATGGCAGAGGGAATACAGTTAGCATTAATATGATGGCTAGGTGGAAGGTGAGGGGACGCAGGGAGCAATTCAGGGAATCGTATTATGAACTATATAGATGTCTCACCAATGTACTGTATACTTGTAATTAATTTAAATAAATAAATTTTAAAATAAATAAAAATTTAAAAAATAAAAATGAAATTCATGGCCAAGACCAATGTCAAAGAGGGATATTATTCAGCAATAAAAAA
>NW_024343437.1:0-1324 GCF_902729225.1 Pteropus medius
AACAAAACAAAACAAACAAACACACACACACACACACACACACACACACATCACCTTTAGTTTCCGGTATAATCATCGCTCTTACTACCCCGTTCAAAGCCCATTGCCTGCCCATCATCTTATGGGATGGGACTTACACAGAAATGTGCTTCTGGAATATCGATAATCACATTTTGTAAGACACAAAGCCGGAAGGAGTTTGCAAGCGGGAGGCAGCACAGAGCCGGGCAGAACCGGACCTGCGGTGTGGAGGCTGTAACTGTCCTTCATTTATCCACCGCTGGGGCCTCGGTCTCAATTACATTCCCCAGCGCTCACGAGCTAAATGACAAATAGCAGATTTGCAGCTACGGTCGACCATCTGACTCTGAAGCGGGGCTGCCGGGTAACGCTTCCCCTTCTGTGACTCATCTTCTGATAAACGACCCATTTGGAACAAAGTTCTTATCTCGTTGGCAGAGGCCAGACAGTATCCAGAAATGAATGGAAGAATTTGGCCGCGGAGCTCCCGGACAAACCCATTGTCACCCAGCTCAGGCCGTATCCATGGTGAGCCCTCTCTGCAAAATGACATATGAAACCACGGCCAGATGAGTAGCAATGTCCTGGGTCGGAGCCCGACACGCCATGCTCATGAACGCATCATCGTGAGGCAGATATTCTTTCCTGAAAACGCACGTTGGGATGTCATCTATGGGGACTTGGGGCAGATGCGTAAAGTCCAGCTGTCTTTAACAGGTGAGCGTGTGATTGCGTGCAACAGACGGCGACTCGATGCTTCTTGGCCTCACCATTCATTGGTCCCGTAATCTATTCCTAAAACGTTTCCATAACAACGCAGTTAGAGTCATGACCCACATACAGGTATCGCCCGTGAAGTGATCCCCCCCGTGGCCCCCTTTCACTTATGGCCAGTGTCCGGGCTGAATGCAGTCTACTTCGTGACTGCTGCCGAGACACGGTGCTTCATGCCACCCATCCTTCCGTCCCTAGATGTCAACTCCTTGACAACACAGATCAGAGGATACACGTAGGTGTCCCTCCCTGTGGGCACCCCAGGATAGATGTCTGTCACCGGCACAATACACACTCGTCACACTAGAAATAAGGACAACCGCTGACTTTGGGACCTCAGCGGAGATGCGAGCATCAGCTTTCTCTCCGGGTCCGCAGTTGGGGACAGACCTCCTGATTTCCCATAGAACGGGGCTTACATATTCGGGGGAGACAGTCTAAGCAGAGTGGACCTCAAAGCTTCATAAGTTGATCAAATTATACCAGATCGTTTTACAAAGATTGTGTTACGAGTTGAATTGTGCCCCCT
>NW_024343438.1:0-384 GCF_902729225.1 Pteropus medius
GCACAGACTGGGCAGCCATGGGTCAGTGCCCAGTAGGAAATGGCCGAGGTCAGCTCAGTCATGTTGCCTGTCTTGTCCTGGCTTCCTGGGCGGGCACTCTGCAGGGCCCAGCTCCTGGCTTGGGTATGGCCAGCGCTGTGTCAGCCAGTGTCCTGCTGCAGGCCACAGGGGCGAGGCTGTTATCTCAGCTGACATGCTCTTAAAATCCTTGTGTATACAAGCAGGTGTGTGTGTGTGTGCGCGCGCGTGTGCACGCGTGCATATGCATGTGTGCAGACGCGCGTGCGCGCGCGCGCGTACACACACACACACACACACACACACACACACACTCCATATGTGTATTGGGCTGAACCTGGCTAACCGATGTCATTATTTTGCCCA
>NW_024343439.1:0-373 GCF_902729225.1 Pteropus medius
TAAGTGGGGAGGAGGTGGGTATAGGCTCCTGGTCCCAGGGCAGAAGTGGCAGGTGCAGGGAAATACATGATCTTCGTGATGACAGGGCACAAGGTGGGGAGTGACTGGGTGCAGTAGCCCCAGGGGAACTGACCCAGGATTTCCTCAGCCACTGGGACCAACGCTTGTTCTTTCCTTCAGGCCGACAACACACCCAGGAAGCCCAGTCTCCTGTGTCTGCCCAGCGACTCTGATTTTTGATTGGTGGCCTTGAATGACCCGCTGTTTATTTACAGGCCATCAACAGATCAGGATGATACAGTAGATGCAACATTTCATGTCCTTTGTTGCATTTGCTGATTGTCTTATGTGCTGCTTTTTTTTTTTTTTTTAA
>NW_024343440.1:0-8836 GCF_902729225.1 Pteropus medius
ATAAAGGCTGCAACCAGAGCATATTGCCCAGATAGAAGCCTGAGCCATTGCAGTGTTTCATAGCCAAGTGTAGTCTCATGTATTCTTGGTCAGACAGATCTAGCCTTATGGTTCAGCGGACTTTGGAACCGACCTTTCCGGCTGGCTCCCAAGCGTCTCCGTGAATCCAGAGAGACGTCTGAAGGAGAAGAGCCGGAAGTTTTCATGAGTTGCTAATCACGTCGAGATTTGTATTCCTGAAAGAGACGGGCTAATAATGCAGTTTACAAAGCCAAATAGAGAAACAATTCCCACCACGGTTCATAATCAGACCCCTCTCAAGAAACTGTACTCTCGAAGCTCCTCGAGAAACGGAGAGCGTTCCTCATCAGTGTCCGAAACAGCTTTGCAGAGGACAAGGAAGCTGCCACTGATGGAGGATCTGCGTAGGCAATGAGTAGCGTGTGTAAGTTCAAAGACCTTTTATATCAAGAGTGTTTCCAAATCTTTTCTCTCTGATACTGTAAAGAAGTCATCTCATCAAGAGAGATCCATTCCTTGTGGAGGGGCTTTCATTTCTACTGAGGTCTACAACCCTGTGGCAAATCCCATGCTCAAAATCAATAAGCGTGACAGGAATGACAATGGAGAAGCACCGTCCCTTTCTGCCTCGCATTCCGAGTGCAGATTCAGGCTTACAGGCCTTCTCCATAGTACCGGCCAAGCAAGTATTGCATTTCTCGTAGAGATCGCAGACATTCCGAAGGCTTTCATTTCCATTTGAAACTGAGTGTCTCCGATGGATAGAGAATTCCTGGACATCAGAACAGGGTTTTTTTCATAAAGAACACGATGTGATGACGTCCCTTCAGCACGTCCCATCTCATCCAGAGCCTCTGTGCCTAATCCCGCTTGGTACGAATTAAGCGCCAGGCAATGGCCAGTTTACCCCAATGTCTTCACAAGTTGCACTTTCTGCTAGGACAGAGCTCTCAGACCTGAGGAGAACTTTCTGGTCGCGTCTTCATCTTCTCCTTCAGCAGTTCAAGGCAAATACCTCCAACATTCGGAAAGAATGCAAGTGGAGCTGCATTTCGAAAGTGAAGCCTGTGGAATAGAGTGTGTGAATTCCAAGGCGCATCCTCAAGCATTACTGGCCAAAAGGACCTCTGTCTAGGATTCAGCCCACTTTCGAACCCATCTTGAAGGCTCCAGCCATGTGTTAGCGCCTAGTCAGAAATGTCTTCTGCAGAAGGCCCTGGAATTCCATTTGAATTCCTACTCATACTTCCTTCTATTGGTGCATTGGCGTTGCTGACAACACAGGTGGCAAGCAAGCCACAAGAGAAACAATTCCCAGCACGGTTCCTAATCATAATCCACGCGAGGATCTGTGATCTCATTGCTTCTCGACAAAGGAGCACTGTTCCCGGTTAGCTACAAGTAACCTCATTGCCAATGACCGCCGAGCCGAGACAGTTTTCTTCCATGCTTAAACAATCTGTACAGAGTGTAAGATCAAACCGCCTGGCTCTCGGAAGAGAGTTTCCATACCCTTCTCTGGTACGGAAAACAACTTTCATGGTCAACAGATCTGCATCCATGATAGAACGGCTTCAGCTCAACCGGCGTCTAGATCCCCGGAGAGAAGAGCATGCTGAAATCCAATGTGAAGAACATGGATTACAGGGCAACAGCACAGGAACATTCTTCACATTCCCGGTGTTGATTCAGACATACAGCCTGGATCGGTCCAACCGGAGGTCAGACATCGTTCTTCTTCGGAGAGAACGCAGGCATTCCAAAGTGTTTCGGGGCCGTTTACAATGGATGGTTCTAATGGTCGCAGATTTCCTCTAGAGTGAAACACGCAGTACGTTAGGAATAATCAGACGAGAAGAAGTCGGCGCAGCATCTACGATGTGCCAGAGCCTTGCCGCCTAATCCCGCTTCGGAAGAATTGACTTCCAGGAATGTGCCCGTTTACCTACATGTCTTCATAAACTCTAGTTCTTGGTAGGGTAACAACTCGCCACCTGAGAGGAAATGTGGATTCGTCGCTCAGCCCTCTTCCCTAGGAAGTTCAAGTCAAATCCCTTGAACATTCAGAAAGGCTGCAACCAGAGCCTATTGCCCAGAGAGAAGCCTGTGCCATGGAAGTGTTTCACTGCCAAGGGTAGTCACAAGAGTTCTTGGTCAGACGGATTGAGCCTGATTTTTCAGCAGACTTTGGAATCTAGCTCTACGGCTGGATCCCAAAGCGTGTCAGTGCTTCCACAGATACGTCTGAAGGAGCAGATCCGGAATTTTTCACGAGTATCTAATCACGTTGAGGTTTGTGTTCTGGAAAGAGATGGGGTAATAATGCAGGTTAAAGGCAAATAGAGAAACAATTCCCACCGCGGCTCGTAATCGGACCCCTCTCAAGAAACTGTACTCGAGGATGCTGCCACTGACCGAGAATCTGCGTAGGCCATGAGTAGAGTGTGTCTGTGCCAAGAGCTTTTATATCAAGGGTGTATCCACAGCTTTTCTCTGATACTGAAAAGAAGTCACCTCACCAAGACAGACCCAATCATCGGGGAGGGACTTTCATGTCTACTGAGGTCCACAACACTGTGGCAAATGCCACGCTCCAAATCGATACGCCGGACAGGAATTACGATGTAGAAGCTAGTCCCTACTACTTAGCATTCTGAGTGCAGATTCAGGCTTACGGTCCTTCTCAACAGTACCAACAAAGCAAGTATTGCCTTTCTCGTAGAAATCGCAGACATACCAAAGACTTTCATTTCCATTGGAAACTGAGTGGCTCTCACAGATAGAGAGTTCCTGGACATCAAAACCCAGTACTCTCGTAAAGAACACAATGTGATGACGTCCCTTCGGCACATACCTTCTGATCCAGAGCCTCTGTGCCTAATCCCGCTTGGTACGAATTAAGCGCCAGGCAATGGCCAGTTTACCCCAATGTCTTCACAAGTTGCATTTTCTGCTAGGGCCCAGCTCTCGGACCTGAGGAGAACTTTCTCGTCGCGTCTTCATCTTCACCCTTAAGTAGTTCTAGGCGAATACCTAGAACATTCATAAAGGATGCAACCAGAGCATATTGCCCAGATAGAAGCCTGAGCCATTGCAGTGTTTCATAGCCAAGTGTAGTCTCATGTATTCTTGGTCAGACAGATCTAGCCTGATGGTTCAGCGGACTTTGGAACCGACCTTTCCGGCTGGCTCCCAAGCGTCTCCGTGAATCCAGAGAGACGTCTGAAGGAGAAGAGCCTGAAGTTTTCATGAGTTGCTAATCACGTCGAGATTTGTATTCCTGAAAGAGACGGGCTAATAATGCAGTTTACAAAGCCAAATAGAGAAACAATTCCCACCACGGTTCATAATCAGACCCCTCTCAAGAAACTGTACTCTCGAAGCTCCTCGAGAAACAGAGAGTGTTCCTCATCAGCGTCCGAAAAAACTTTGCAGAGGACAAGGAAGCTGCCACTGATGGAGGATCTGCGTAGGCAATGAGTAGCGTGTGTAAGTTCAAAGACCTTTTATATCAAGAGTGTTTCCAAATCTTTTCTCTCTGATACTGTAAAGAAGTCATCTCATCAAGAGAGATCCATTCCTTGTGGAGGGGCTTTCATTTCTACTGAGGTCTACAACCCTGTGGCAAATCCCATGCTCAAAATCAATAAGCGTGACAGGAAGGACAATGGAGAAGCACCGTCCCTTTCTGCCTCGCATTGCGAGTGCAGATTCAGGCTTACAGGCCTTCTCCATAGTACCGGCCAAGCAAGTATTGCATTTCTCGTAGAGATCGCAGACATTCCGAAGGCTTTCATTTCCATTTGAAACTGAGTGTCTCCGATGGATAGAGAATTCCTGGACATCAGAACAGGGTTTTTTTCATAAAGAACACGATGTGATGACGTCCCTTCAGCACGTCCCATCTCATCCAGAGCCTCTGTGCCTAATCCCGCTTGGTACGAATTAAGCGCCAGGCAATGGCCAGTTTACCCCAATGTCTTCACAAGTTGCACTTTCTGCTAGGACAGAGCTCTCAGACCTGAGGAGAACTTTCTGGTCGCGTCTTCATCTTCTCCTTCAGCAGTTCAAGGCAAATACCTCCAACATTCGGAAAGAATGCAAGTGGAGCTGCATTTCGAAAGTGAAGCCTGTGGAATAGAGTGTGTGAATTCCAAGGCGCATCCTCAAGCATTACTGGCCAAAAGGACCTCTGTCTAGGATTCAGCCCACTTTCGAACCCATCTTGAAGGCTCCAGCCATGTGTTAGCGCCTAGTCAGAAATGTCTTCTGCAGAAGGCCCTGGAATTCCATTTGAATTCCTACTCATACTTCCTTCTATTGGTGCATTGGCGTTGCTGACAACACAGGTGGCGAGCAAGCCACAAGAGAAACAATTCCCAGCACGGTTCCTAATCATAATCCACGCGAGGATCTGTGATCTCATTGCTTCTCGACAAAGGAGCACTGTTCCCGGTTAGCTACAAGTAACCTCATTGCCAATGACCGCCGAGCCGAGACAGTTTTCTTCCATGCTTAAACAATCTGTACAGAGTGTAAGATCAAACCGCCTGGCTCTCGGAAGAGAGTTTCCATACCCTTCTCTGGTACGGAAAACAACTTTCATGGTCAACAGATCTGCATCCATGATAGAACGGCTTCAGCTCAACCGGCGTCTAGATCCCCGGAGAGAAGAGCATGCTGAAATCCAATGTGAAGAACATGGATTACAGGGCAACAGCACAGGAACATTCTTCACATTCCCGGTGTTGATTCAGACATACAGCCTGGATCGGTCCAACCGGAGGTCAGACATCGTTCTTCTTCGGAGAGAACGCAGGCATTCCAAAGTGTTTCGGGGCCGTTTACAATGGATGGTTCTAATGGTCGCAGATTTCCTCTAGAGTGAAACACGCAGTACGTTAGGAATAATCAGACGAGAAGAAGTCGGCGCAGCATCTACGATGTGCCAGAGCCTTGCCGCCTAATCCCGCTTCGGAAGAATTGACTTCCAGGAATGTGCCCGTTTACCTACATGTCTTCATAAACTCTAGTTCTTGGTAGGGTAACAACTCGCCACCTGAGAGGAAATGTGGATTCGTCGCTCAGCCCTCTTCCCTAGGAAGTTCAAGTCAAATCCCTTGAACATTCAGAAAGGCTGCAACCAGAGCCTATTGCCCAGAGAGAAGCCTGTGCCATGGAAGTGTTTCACTGCCAAGGGTAGTCACGAGAGTTCTTGGTCAGACGGATTGAGCCTGATTTTTCAGCAGACTTTGGAATCTAGCTCTACGGCTGGATCCCAAAGCGTGTCAGTGCTTCCACAGATACGTCTGAAGGAGCAGATCCGGAATTTTTCACGAGTATCTAATCACGTTGAGGTTTGTGTTCTGGAAAGAGATGGGGTAATAATGCAGGTTAAAGGCAAATAGAGAAACAATTCCCACCGCGGCTCGTAATCGGACCCCTCTCAAGAAACTGTACTCGAGGATGCTGCCACTGACCGAGAATCTGCGTAGGCCATGAGTAGAGTGTGTCTGTGCCAAGAGCTTTTATATCAAGGGTGTATCCACAGCATTTCTCTGATACTGAATAGAAGTCACCTCACCAAGACAGACCCAATCATCGGGGAGGGACTTTCATGTCTACTGAGGTCCACAACACTGTGGCAAATGCCACGCTCCAAATCGATACGCCGGACAGGAATTACGATGTAGAAGCTAGTCCCTACTACTTAGCATTCTGAGTGCAGATTCAGGCTTACGGTCCTTCTCAACAGTACCAGCAGAGCAAGTATTGCCTTTCTCGTAGAGATCGCAGACATACCAAAGACTTTCATTTCCATTGGAAACTGAGTGGCTCTCACGGATAGAGAGTTCCTGGACATCAAAACCCAGTACTCTCGTAAAGAACACAATGTGATGACGTCCCTTCGGCACATACCATCTGATCCAGAGCCTCTGTGCCTAATCCCGCTTGGTACGAATTAAGCGCCAGGCAATGGCCAGTTTACCCCAATGTCTTCACAAGTTGCATTTTCTGCTAGGGCCCAGCTCTCGGCCCTGAGGAGAACTTTCTCGTCGCGTCTTCATCTTCACCCTTAAGTAGTTCTAGGCGAATACCTAGAACATTCATAAAGGATGCAACCAGAGCATATTGCCCAGAGAGAAGCCTGTATCATTGAAGTGTTTCATTGCCGTGTGTAGTCAGACTGATCTAGCCTGATGATTCAGCAGACTTTGGAACCTAGCTTTACGGCTGGCTCCCAAAGCGTGTCAGTGCATCCACAGATAGGTCTGAAGGAGAAGAGCCTGTATTGTTCATGAGTTGCTAATCAAGTTGCGATTCTTATTCTTGATAGAGATGGGAAATGATATAGCTGAAAGGCAAATAGAGAAACAATTCCCACCACGGTTCATAATCAGCACCTCTCAAGAAACTGTACTCTCCAAGCTCCTCGAGAAAGGGAGAGTGTTCTCATCAGTGTCCGAAACAGCTTTGCAAAGGACAAGGAAGCTGCCGCTGATCGATTACCTGCGTGGGCAAAGAGTAGAGAGTGTAAGTTCAAAGATCTTTTGTGTCAAGAGTGTTTCCAAATCTTTCCTCTGAGACTGAAAATAAGACACCTCATCAAGAGAGATCCATTCATTGCGGAGGGGCTCTCAGTTCTACGGGGGTCCACAGCACGGTGGGAAACGACATGCTCAAAATCAATCTGCCTGACAAGAATTACGAGGTAGAAACACAGTCCCTTCCTACTTAGCATTCTGAGTGCAGATTCAGACGTACGGTCCTTCTCAAGAGTACCGGCGAAGCATGTATTGCACTTCTCGTACAGATCGCAGACATTCCAAAGCCTTTCATTTCCATTTCAAACTGAGTGTCTCTAATGGATAGAGATTTCCTGGACTTCAAAACACAGTACTCTCGTCAAGAACTCGATGTGATGACGTCCCTTCTGCACATACGATCTGATCCGGAGCCTCTGTGCGTAATCCCGCTTGGTACGAATTAACCGCCAGGGAATGGCCACTTTACCCAAACGTCTTTCCAAGTTGCACATTCTGCTGGGACACAGCTCTCAGACCTGAGGAGAACTTTCTAGTCGCGTCTTCATCTGCTTCCTACAGTCGTTCCAGGCAGATTCCTCGAACCTTCGTAAAGAAGGCGACTGGAGCTGCATTTCGAAAGTGAGGCCTCTGGAATAGAGTTTGTGATTTCGAAGGCGCATCCTCAAGCCTTCCTGGCCAAAGGACCTCTGTCTGTGATTCGGCCCACTTTCGAACCCATCTCGAAGGCTCCAGCGATGTGTTAGCGCCTAGGCTGAAATGTCTCCCGCAGAAGGCCCGGAAATTCCCTTTGAAGTCCTGCTCCCACTTACTTCTATTGGTGCCTTGGCGTTGCTGAGAACGCAGCTGGCAAGCAAGCCACAAGAGAAACAATTCCCAGCACGGTTCCTAATCATAATCCACGCGAGGATCTGTGATCTCATTGCTTCTCGACAAAGGAGCACTGTTCCCCGTTAGCTACAAGTAACCTCATTGCCAATGACCGCCGAGCCGAGACAGTTTTCTTCCATGCTTAAACAATCTGTACAGAGTGTAAGATCAAACCGCCTGGCTCTCGGAAGAGAGTTTCCATACCGTTCTGTGTTACCGAAAACAACTTTCATGGTCAACAGATCTGCATCCATGATAGAACGGCTTCAGCTCAACCGGCGTCTAGATCCCCGGAGAGAAGAGCATGCTGAAATCCAATGTGAAGAACATGGATTACAGGGCAACAGCACAGGAACATTCTTCACATTCCCGGTGTTGATTCAGACATCCAGCCTGGATCGGTCCAACCGGAGGTCAGACATCGTTCTTCTTCGGAGAGAACGCAGGCATTCCAAAGTGTTTCGGGGCCGTTTACAATGGATGGTTCTAATAGTCGCAGATTTCCTCTAGAGTGAAACACGCAGTACGTTAGGAATAATCAGACGAGAAGAAGTCGGCGCAGCATCTACGATGTGCCAGAGCCTTGCCGCCTAATCCCGCTTCGGAAGAATTGACTTCCAGGAATGTGCCCGTTTACCTACATGTCTTCATAAACTCTAGTTCTTGGTAGGGTAACAACTCGCCACCTGAGAGGAAATGTGGATTCGTCGCTCAGCCCTCTTCCCTAGGAAGTTCAAGTCAAATCCCTTGAACATTCAGAAAGGCTGCAACCAGAGCCTATTGCCCAGAGAGAAGCCTGTGCCATGGAAGTGTTTCACTGCCAAGGGTAGTCACAAGAGTTCTTGGTCAGACGGCTTGCGCCTGATTTTTCAGCAGACTTTGGAATCTAGCTCTACGGCTGGATCCCAAAGCGTGTCAGTGCTTCCACAGATCCGTCTGAAGGAGCAGATCCGGAATTTTTCACGAGTATCTAATCACGTTGAGGTCTGTGTTCTGGAAAGAGAAGGGGTAATAATGCAGGTTAAAGGCAAATAGAGAAACAATTCCCACCACGGCTCGTAATCGGACCCCTCTCAAGAAACTGTACTCGAGGATGCTGCCACTGACCAAGAATCTGCGTAGGCCATGAGTAGAGTGTGTCTGTGCCAAGAGCTTTTATATCAAGGGTGTATCCACAGCTTTTCTCTGATACTGAAAAGAAGTCACCTCACCAAGACAGACCCAATCATCGGGGAGGGACTTTCATGTCTACTGAGGTCCACAACACTGTGGCAAATGCCACGCTCCAAATCGATATGCCGGACAGGAATTACGATGTAGAAGCTAGTCCCTACTACTTAGCATTCTGAGTGCAGATTCAGGCTTACGGTCCTTCTCAACAGTACCAGCAAAGCAAGTAT
>NW_024343441.1:0-1184 GCF_902729225.1 Pteropus medius
TACCCGCGGATCTCTCACGGTGGGGGTGGCCCCGCTGACCCGCCTCGTGGCTCAAGAGTCGCAGAGGCCACCGACTGAAATTCACTTCTTCACAGTTCTGGAGGCTGGAAGCCCAAGACTAAGGTGGCAGCAAATTTGGTTTCTGGCGAGGCCTCTTCTTGGGGCTAGGGGACAGCCACTTCGGTGCTCACGTGGCCTGTCCTCCGCGCGGGCGTGGCGGCGGCGCCCCCTGGCGTCTCTGCCTGGAGGGACACTAACCCTGTCCGGTCAGGATTTAAGACGCATTTAACGTTTCTTACTGCGTCTCCAAATACACTCCGCAGTGAGAGGAGTAGGTAGAAGTGTTGTTTAGGATTAGGACGGTCTGCGGAGAACCAGTGCGGTTGACCATTCCGCTAAGAGAGAAGGCTCTGGGGCGGAGCCGGACCGCTGATTAGCATCTCCTGATGGGAAGAGGCAGCCACCTGTGGGCGCAGCCCCTTAGGTCCCTCAGAGTGTTCCTGTGTCTTCAGGGGACTCTCAGAAGCAGCTCTTCACATTCTGCCTCTTTCCACTCTAGGGACCTGCGAGCGAAGACCCCCTTGGTCCTATGACGGTGGACGAGCCACACACAGGTGCTCATCCAGAAACAGTTGCTGTCACTGCCGTCCGGAAACGCCTGACTGCAGAGAAAGAACTTGACAAGTGAATTTTAGGAGATTTGGCTGGGACTCATAGTTTGAAACTCAGGAGCTGATTCACTACCTGGGGTCACAGCTGCGACTGTACCAAACAGAGCATCCTGCCACCTGCTGAGGTCTCTGTCCGCTCCACCTGGACAGCAACAGCAGGCCTGCGGGGGCGGGGCTAGGGCTTCCCAAGGTAAGGAGCTCAGTCTGGCATATCTTCTGTTTGCTGCTCTTGCGAGGACATCTTTTTCTGTCTGTTCCCGTTCCCCCTGCCATGTTAATTTGTTTCGTGGGTCCCCTGGAATGCAGCGGAGGCAGAAGAGTGGAGTGTTAAAATGCCAAGCTCCGCGGCTGGTCTGCCTGCTGTTTGAATCCCAGCGTTTCCTCTTCCGGCTCGTGACCCTGGCGAGTTCCTTAATCCCTCTGCCTCAGTTTCCACGTTGGCAGGGTGGACATAAGAGTACCACCTTAGGGTCGTTGTGAGAATGATATCGGAGACAGTGCGTGGAAGCCCTT
>NW_024343442.1:0-1079 GCF_902729225.1 Pteropus medius
TGGATACCGAGAAGCCGGCACGAGGGTGAAGCCGGAGCCTCCGTAAATGCCAGACACCCCTGCCCCACCGTGCCCTAGACTCTCCCCTCCTCGGGACCCTCCACACACTGCAAGGTCAGGCCAGGGCAGGCAGGTGAGGGTGATGACCGCTCCCCTCGCGGGAGCTCTCGAGTCATTCTTGAGTCGGTCCCGTCAACACCGCTTACACCCAGGGCACACGGGGGTCAGCGGGGGATGCAGACGGTCACCTGGGCCAACCTGACGCCCAAGCCCAGGCCCCGCCCGAGGCGGAAGTGCTTCTGCACATGTGGCCCGGGCCCTCCTGGTCTGGACTGCAGTCCACACGGCCCCCACCCACCGGCTGCACTACACCGCTCCATAGCACGGGCCGGGGGGCCTGCTGGGGGGCTGGCCAAGGTTGGACCCGCTGAGACAGTGCAGGCTTTTGCTGCCTGACATTTTAAGTGATTCTATAATTGGCTCAGTGGCTGACAATGTGCCCCATGCTGGGATGTCGCCCGTAGAAGGGCTTTACGGACCATTTAGCCAAACTCCCATCAACTCGAACTCGCCAGGACCCAGGGAAAGTTCGAAGCTGCTTCCTCAAGTTCATCCTACAGCACCTTGAAAACAGCCCAAGTGGGCCAGCGTTCTCACACACAGCGGATGGTGGCGTAGACGCCGGGATGGGCTAGTGGCCTCCCTGGTACCCAGCTGGGTCCTGAACAGAGCGTGGGGAGGAGGCTCGGGGGAACAGAGGGGCTCCGAGAGGTGCCCCCAACGCCAGACTGGAAGCACATCCTGAGACAGGGCCTTCTCCCCTGAGAGCAGGGTGCCCTCTCTCCCACCAGCCCAGGAGGGGGGTCCTGCACCCCCACACACACACACAGAGGTACCCGCTTGCCCAGCCCCTGCTGGGGAGTGGGGCAGGAGGCCAGCCCGAGCAGTTTGGCCTCTACCACGAACACCTCCAGGATCCTCATGCCAGCTCAGGTCAGAGCTGCAGCTGGTCTCTCCTGCCCCGTCTCTGTCCCTCTTCACCTCCAAACCCAACCCCTGGCTGACCCCAGGGTCAAGGA
>NW_024343443.1:0-641 GCF_902729225.1 Pteropus medius
GCCTGGCATTGGTCCTCACATTCCAATTCTTTCTCATTGGTGAAAGAGGGAAGCATCGCACCCAGCAGTATAGCTCTGGGGATTTTTGCCCAAGATAATAGAGTATTTTGGAGGGTAAGGAAGGAGAAGGAGGGAAAGCAACTGTAAAACTGATATAGACAGGATAGGAGGCTCTATTTGCTAAAGGAAAAGCAGCTAGAAATACACCGTGGTTGTTAGAGAAAATAAGAATCTTGGAAATTAAATTCAGGGAAGATGAAATTGAAAGCAAGGAGAAATAAAATTCCCTCCGATTTAAAGAAGGCACATTTAAGAAAAGTAAAGTAATGGTAAACATTTGTCAGATACCTCTATGTATTTCTTGTTTTGTGAATAGCCAGTTCTTCTTTATTCATTTGTCCATTATAGTGTTCATCTTTTTTTATTGATTTGTAAGCACTCTTTGTGTATTAGGGCTATTAACCTTGGTTCTCTGCAGTAGGTATTGAAAGTAGATTTCCTATTTGTCAATCTTGTTTGTGGTAGAGATTTTTCTTCTATGCAGGAGTTTTTAATCTGTAATCAGTCAAACCTATCAATTTTTTCCTTCATGCTTTGTGAATTTATTATTAAGCTCAGGAAGGCCTTCTGTGCACCAAGCT
>NW_024343444.1:0-1082 GCF_902729225.1 Pteropus medius
GGGGTGGGCGGCGGAGCGTGGCCATCCCAAGGAGCTAAGGTTCCCCGGCTGCCTAAGAAGGGAAAGGGCCTCGCGCTTCGGGCCGGGGGTGGACTGTGCACTCAGCACGGCCCTGGCTGGCCTCGGAATCGGGGACGGCGGTGACTCCGAGTTTCAGACAGGCAGCCGCGCTCTCGGAGGGCTGCCCGAGGACAGCCTGGCCTGGAGGTGTCTTCCTCCGCTGCAGTCTCCTCTGGATGCCCGCCCTTCGTTCGCAGGCTCGGAAGGCACAGGGCTAGTCCCGGGCGTGCGACGAGCGTGTTCTGGGTACAGTGGGCGCCGCAGGGAGACACTCGGGAAAGAAAGCCGCGTGAGCCGCTGCGCCAGCTGGGGGCTTCCTCCCCCAGACTCAGCCAAGCCCCGCAGGAGCGGGAAACCCACCTCCCAGGGTGCGTGGGGGCGCAACTCATCAACGTTCGCGGGGCGCTCTGGGCTCCTGGGGGCACGCCCAAAGAGCGACGTGTCACGATCGCCGCAGCGACCTGGCGGCCGGGCCGGGTGCCGGCGGCAGATCGGGCCGCGAGTGGACGGCCCGCAGCCGGAGAGGGGCTGGCGAGGCCGGTCGGCTGCCTGCGCCCCGCCGAGCCCGCCTCTCCCTCCGACGACGGCCTCGAACGCAGACAGGATCTGAACCGCCACACAGGCGAGGGCATCTCCACGGCGGCGGGCGTTCTGAGGACCCGGGCGGGGACAAAGCCAGCAGCTCCGCGCCGTGCCCCGCCTGTCCCGCCAGCTGCGAGCGTGGCCGCCCGGAGCCGAGGCAGCCGTGCTCTGACCACGCGGGCGTCTTGGGCGACTCAAGAGCATCTAATGGGCTATTCGCGCCTCAGTACAGTCGGCTGCGCGCTGCTGTCTGAGGCGACTCGAGAGAGCAGGGCATGAACGGAGCGTTAGAAGCGCACACCGCGGGCGAAGCGGGGACCCCCCGAGCAGAGGCCACAGACAGAGCCCCAGAGCGCGTCCGAACACGCGTGTCTTCCTTCACGCTTCCTGAAGCGGGAGGGCACGGGCGCCTGAAACGGTGTGGGTGTGCAAACGCGCCG
>NW_024343445.1:0-6610 GCF_902729225.1 Pteropus medius
ACGGAAGCAGACACCTCCCTCTCCCCCACCTTTCTGCCTGGGATGGTCGTAATGGTCCCCGTGGACGCATTCAAAATGAAGAAATGAAAGGCTCAAAGAGCTGATCGCAAAGCTCCTAAGGCATGGAGGCCGAATTCAGACCCACAGCTGTCTGCAGTGTCTCCCAACTGAACTCTTTCCAGCGGGTGACGGCCGCCATGACGGAGGGCCAAAGCATCCCTGGGTACGCTGTCTGTGGGTGGCCCTGAACCCTGCAAGAGCATACAGAGACGAATGAGACGTAGTTTGGACCTCTAGGAGCTCAAAGTGTCAGTGAGTGCTCCTCCAACTTCGGTACCCCAGTCTCCACAGAAGACCGAGCATCGCCCACAGAGCCCCAAGGCCCCGGGAGGGCTGCATTTGCCGCAAGTGAGCCTTTTCTCGGAAGTCTGCGATTCTGGCTCAAAATGGACGTCACCAGAGAGCTTTTTGCCAAAGCTACCATATACATATATATGCATATATCTATATGCATATATATGTATATGGTGGATTTTCGAAGGAAAACTGCGTGGACCCCTGGTCTACTACAGAAGACAGGCCGCTGCTAGCACCTCCCCCTCCCCGCAGTGTGGACACCGGGCGTTCCAGAGCCACAATTCAGCATGATGTCTTTTCATCCCAGAGGCCCCGGGGCTCCTTCCTAAGGCCTCGGCTCCTTCCCGCTTTCCGCAGTGGAAATCAGACTTCAGGACGGAAGCAGACACCTCCCTCTCCCGCACCTTTCTGCCAGGGATCGTCGTAATGGTCCCCGTGGACGCATTCAAAATGAAGAAATGAAAGGCTCAAAGAGCTGATCGTAAAGCTCCTAAGGCACGGAGGCCGAATTCAGACCCACAGCTGTCTGCAGTGTCTCCCAACTGAACTCTTTCCAGCGGGTGACGGCCGCCATGGACGAGGGGCCAAAGCATCCCTGGGTACGCTGTCTGTGGGTGGCCCTGAACCCTGCAAGAGCATACAGAGATGAATGGGACGTAGTTCGTACCTCTAGGAGCTCAAAGTGTCAGTGAGTGCTCCTCCAACTTCGGTACCCCAGTCCCCGCAGATGACCGAGCATCGCCCACAGAGCCCCAAGGCCCCGGGAGGGCTGTGCATTTGCCGCAAGTGAGCCTTTTCTTGGAAGTCTGCGATTCTGGCTCAAAATGGACGTCACCAGAGAGCTTTTTGCCAAAGCTACCATATACATATATATGCATATATATGTTCATCTATATGCATATATATGTATATGGTGATTTTCGAAGGAAACCTGCGTGGACCCCTGGTCTACCACAGAAGACAGGCCGCTCCTAGCACCTCCACCTCCCCGCAGTGTGGACACCGGGCGTTCCAGAGCCACAATTCAGCATGATCTCTCTTCATCCCAGAGGCCCCGGGGCTCCTTCCTAAGGCCTCGGCTCCTTCCCGCTTTCCGCAGTGGAAATCAGACTTCAGGACGGAAGCAGACACCTCCCTCGCCCTCACCTTCTGCCTGGGATGGTCGTGATGGTCCCCGTGGACGCATTCAAAATGAAGAAATGAAAGGCTCAAAGAGCTGATCGCAAAGCTCCTAAGGCACGGAGGCCTAATTCAGACCCACAGCTGTCTGCAGTGTCTCCCAACTGAACTCTTTCCAGCGGGTGACGGCCGCCATGGACTCAGGGGCCAAAGCATCCCTGGGTACGCTGTCTGTGGGTGGCCCTGAACCCTGCAAGAGCATACAGAGTCGAATGAGACGTAGTTTGTACCTCTAGGAGCTCAAAGTGTCAGTGAGTGCTCCTCCAACTTCGGTACCCCAGTACCCGCAGATGACCGAGCATCGCCCACAGAGCCCCAAGGCCCCGGGAGGGCTGTGCATTTTGCCGCAAGTGAGCCTTTTCTCGGAAGTCTGCGATTCTGGCTCAAAATGGACGTCACCAGAGAGCTTTTTGCCAAAGCTACCATATACATATATATGCATATATATGTTCATCTATATGCATATATATGTATATGGTGGATTTTAGAAGGAAACCTGCGAGGACACCTGGTCTACCACAGAAGACAGGCCGCTCCTAGCACCTCCACCTCCCCGCAGTGTGGACACCGGCGTTCCAGAGCCACAATTCAGCATGATCTCTTTTCATCCCAGAGGCCCCGGGGCTCCTTCCTAAGGCCTCGGCTCCTTCCCGCTTTCCGCAGTGGAAATCAGACTTCAGGACGGAAGCAGACACCTCCCTCTCCCTCACCTTTCAGCCTGGGATGGTCGTAATGGTCCCCGGGGACGCATTCAAAATGAAGAAATGAAAGGCTCAAGAGCTGATCGCAAAGCTCCTAAGGCACGGAGGCCGAATTCAGACCCACAGCTGTCTGCAGTGTCTCCCCACTGAACTCTTTCCAGCGGGTGACGGCCGCCATGGACGCAGGGGACAAAGCATCCCTGTGTACGCTGTCTGTGGGTGGCCCTGAACCCTGCAAGAGCATACGGAGACGAATGAGACGTAGTTTGTACCTCTAGGAGCTCAAAGTGTCAGTGAGTGCTCCTCCAACTTCGGTACCCCAGTCCCCGCAGATGACCGAGCATCGCCCACAGAGCCCCAAGGCCCCGGGAGGGCTGTGCATTTGCCGCAAGTGAGCCTTTTCTCGGAAGTCTGCGATTCTGGCTCGAAATGGACGTCACCAGAGAGCTTTTGCCAAAGCTACCATATACATATATATGCATATATATGTCCATCTATATGCATATATATGTATATGGTGGATTTTCGAAGGAAACCTGCGTGGACCCCTGGTCTAGCACAGAAGACAGGCCGCTGCTAGCACCTCCACCTCCCCGCAGTGTGGACACCGGGCGTTCCAGAGCCACAATTCAGCATGATCTTTTTTTATCCCGGAGGCCCCGGGGCTCCTTCCTCAGGCCTGGCTCCTTCCCGCTTTCCGCAGTGGAAATCAGACTTCAGGACGGAAGCAGACACCTCCCTCTCCCTCACCTTTCAGCCTGGGATGGTCGTAATGTTCCCCGTGGACGCATTGAAAATGAAGAAATGAAAGGCTGAAAGAGCTGATCGCAAAGCTCCTAAGGCACGGAGGCCGAATTCAGACCCACAGCTGTCTGCAGTGTCTCCCAAATGAACTCTTTCCAGCGGGTGACGGCCGCCATGACGGAGGGACAAAGCATCCCCGGGTACGATGTCAGTGGGCGGCCCTGACCCCTGCAAGAGGATGCAGAGACGAATGACACGTAGTTCGTACCTCTAGGAGCTCAAAGTGTCAGTGAGTGCTCCTCCAACTTTGCCACCCCAGTACCCGCAGATGACCGGGCATGGCCCACAGAGCCCCAAGGCCCCGGGAGGGCTGTGCATTTGCCGCAAGTGAGCCTTTTCTCGGAAGTCTGCGATTCTGGCTCAAAATGGACGTCACCAGAGAGCTTTTAGCCAAAGCTACCATATACATATATATGCATATATATATTCATATATATGTATATGGTGGATTTTCGAAGGAAACCTGCGTGGACCCCTGGTCTACCACAGAAGACAGGCCGCTCCTAGCACCTCCACCTCCCGCAGTGTGGACACCGGGCGTTCCAGAGCCACAATTCAGCATGATCTCTTTTCATCCCGGAGGCCCCGGGGCTCCTTCCTCAGGCACGGCTCCTTCCCGCTTTCCGCAGTGGAAATCAGACTTCAGGACGGAAGCAGACGCCTCCCTCTCCCTCACCTTTCTGCCTGGGATGGTCGGAATGGTCCCCGGGGACGCATTCAAAATGAAGAAATGAAAGGCTCAAAGAGCTGATCGCAAAGCTCCTAAGGCACGGAGGCCGAATTCAGACCCACAGCTGTCTGCAGTGTCTCCCAGCTGACCTCTTTCCAGCGGGTGACGGCCCCCATGGACGGAGGGGCCAAAGCATCCCTGGCTACGCTGTCTGTGGGTGGCCCTGAACCCTACAAGAGGATACAGAGACGAATGAGACGTAGTTTGTACCTCTAGGAGCTCAAAGTGTCAGTGAGTGCTCCTCCAACGTCGCTACCCCAGTACCCGCAGATGACCGAGCATCGCCCACAGAGCCCCAAGGCCCAGGGAGGGCTGTGCATTTGCCGCAAGTGAGCCTTTTCTCGGAATTCTGCGATTCTGGCTCGAAATGGACGTCACCAGAGAGCTTTTTGCGAAAGCTACCATATACATATATATGCATATATATGTTCATCTATATGCATATATATGTATATGGTGGATTTTCGAAGGAAACCTGCGTGGACCCCTGGTCTACCACAGAAGACAGGCCGCTCCTAGCACCTCCACCTCCCCGCAGTGTGGACACCGGGCGTTCCAGAACCACAATTCAGCATGATCTCTTTTCATCCCGGAGGCCCCGGGGCTCCTTCCTCAGGCACGGCTCCTTCCCGCTTTCCGCAGTGGAAATCAGACTTCAGGACGGAAGCAGACACCTCCTCTCCCTCACCTTTCTGCCCGGGATGGTCGTAATGGTCCCCGTGGACGCATTCAAAATGAAGAAATGAAAGGCTCAAAGAGCTGATCGCAAAGCTCCTAAGGCAGGAGGCCGAATTCAGACCCACAGCTGTCTGCAGTGTCTCCCAACTGAACTCTTTCCAGCGGGTGACGGCCGCCATGGACGGAGGGGCCAAAGCATCCCAGGGTACGCTGTCCGTGGGCGGCCCTGACCCCTGCAAGAGGATGCAGAGACGAATGACACGTAGTTTGTACCTCTGGGAGCTCAAAGTGTCAGTGAGTGCTCCTCCAACTTCGCCACCCCAGTACCCGCAGATGACCGGGCATGGCCCACAGAGCCCCAAGGCCCCAGGAGGGCTGTGCATTTGCCGCAAGTGAGCCTTTTCTCGGAAGTCTGCGATTCTGGCTCAAAATGGACGTCACCAGAGAGCTTTTTGCCATAGCTACCATATACATATATATGCATATATATGTTCATCTATATGCATATATATGTATATGGTGGATTTTAGAAGGAAACCTGCGTGGACCCCTGCTCTACCACAGAAGACAGGCCGCTCCTCGCACCTCCACCTCCCCGCAGTGTGGACACCGGGCGTTCCAGAGCCACAATTCAGCATGATCTCTTTTCATCCTAGAGGCCCCGGGGCTCCTTCCTAAGGCCTCGGCTCCTTCCCGCTTTCCGCAGTGGAAATCAGACTTCAAGACGGAAGCAGACACCTCCCTCTCCCTCACCTTTCTGCCTGGGATGGTCGTAATGGTCCCCGTGGACGCATTCAAAATGAAGAAATGAAAGGCTCAAAGAGCTGATCGCAAAGCTCCTAAGGCACGGAGGCCGAAGTCAGACCCACAGCTGTCTGCAGAACCCCGCAACTGACCTCTACCCAGCCGGTTAAGGCCGCAATGTACGGAGGGGCCAAAGCATCCCTGGGTACTCTGTCTGTGGGCTGCCCTGAACTCTGCAGAAGGATACAGAGAGGAATTAGACCCATTTTCTGCCTCAAGGAGCTTAATTGGACCCTGAAAGCTTGTCAAAAGTATGGACCCACTACCCGCAGAAGACTGAACAATGCCCACAAAGCCCCAGGGCCTCACAAGCCTGTGTATTTGCTCAAGTGTGCAATTTCTCAAAATTCTACACTTTGGGCTCAAAATGGACGTGAATTGAGTGGTTAATGCCAGAGCTACCATACATATATGTGCATATATATGAATATATATGCACATATATATATGGTGGAATTTTAGGAAAAAGGCTGTGTTGCCTTCAGGTCTTTAGGGAAGGTGGGCCGCTTCAAGCACATCTGCCTTCCCGGATTGTGGACACAGGGGGTTCCAGAGCCACAAAGAGGCAGTGTCCCAGCTCATCCAAGAAGCCCCAGGGCTCCGTGCTTGGGCCTCTCTTCCTTCCTGCTTTTTCATGTGATATGAGAGCTCTGGACTGGAACAGACACCTCCGTCTCCTTCACCTTTCTGCCTGGGCTGCTCGTCATGTTTCCTGTACACTCATTCAAAATTCAGAAAACTGAGTCTCATACACGTGATCACACTGCTAATAAGTGACAGAGTCACATACAGCCAACAGGTGTCTGAGGTTTGCCAAACTGACCTCTAACTACCAGGGGAAGAATGCCATTTTGGCTTCCTCCTCGACAAAGATGGAGGGGCACATGGGACGATGGAAGGGCGGCCCAAAGCATCGCTGGGCACACTGCCTGTGGGTGGCCCTGAAGTCTACAGGAGGATACAGAGAGGAATTAGACCCATTTTCTGTCCCAAGGAGCTCAATGGTACCCTGAGAGCTTGTCAAACGTATGTACCCACTACCCTCAGAGGATTGAACATTGCCCACAAAGCCCCAGGGCCTGACAAGCCTGTATATTTGTCGAAAGTGAGCAATTTCTCAAAAGTCTCCACTTTTGGCTCAAAATGGACGTGTACTGAGTGCTTAATGCCAGAGCTACCATGTATATATATGTGCATATATATATATATATGCATATATATGCACATATATATATGGTGGATTTTAGGAAAAAAGGCTATGTTGCCCTCAGGTCTTTAGGGAAGGCAAACTGTTCCAAGCACATCCGCCTTCCCGGATTGGGGACACAGGGTTTCCCAGAGCCACAATGAGACAGTG
>NW_024343446.1:0-633 GCF_902729225.1 Pteropus medius
GCGGTGTTCCCCGAGGCGTTCTGGGCCCCCATGTCCGCCCCGTAGAAGAGCAGATGCTCCAGGTGCTGCACGTGTCCGTACCTGCAGGCCTGAAACAGGTCCACGTGGTGAGCGGGGGTCACGCGGGACGCAGCCAGAGACGCGGCGTGTGCTTCTCACGGGCTCAGTGGCCAGCCCACGAAATGCCAACCAGCATGCCCCACCCCTGGCCGGGCTTGTCCTTGACCCCACGCCCAGCCCTGGGGGACAGGAGACCCCCGCCGTCCTTGTCTGGGCAAGGGGCAGCCCCAGTGCTTAAAAACGTAACCCGTCAGGTGTGACCAACCCCAGTGTGACCCGCCCGGCGTGGCTGACCCCGGCGTGACCCGCCCGGCGTGGCTGACCCCGGCGTGACCCGCCCGGCGTGGCTGACCCCGGCGTGACCCGCCTAGCATGAGTGACCCCTCTCTGAGCCCTTCTAGGGTTGACATACGCAATTTATGAACCTGAAAGACTCTGGGGACAAACAGATCTGGACCCATTTTCCAGAACGTCCACTCTGAGCCTATGTTTCTGTGTAAATGGACACCCTACTCCTTACAGGGTCCTTGTGAGAGTCAGGTGGGCTCAGTGCCAGACCAGCCCCTCCCCGCC
>NW_024343447.1:0-1786 GCF_902729225.1 Pteropus medius
CCTAACCCTAATCCTAAACCTAACCCTACCCTAAGTTTAACACTAACCCTAACAATAAACACACACTCATACTAACCCTCACACGCACACTCGCCCTAACTTTCATGCTAAACCATACCTAGCACTAAGCCTAACACTTACCCTAACACTAAACTTAATACTAACCATAACCCTAACCCTAAACCTTAAACTTAACCCTCTCCCTAACCCTAATTATAACCCTAAATCTAACCCTAACCCTCAGCCTAAGCCTAACCCTAACCCTAACAATAACCCTAAAACTAACCTTAACTATATACCAGCCTTCAGAACATGAATCATATTGCAAACCATTTAACCTTACATATGAGATGGGTGCTTTACTGATTGCAAATGTCCACATGACTTTATCCCAGTACCAGAGGAGGACTATCTTTTAGGCCATGGACTACCAACAACATTTCTTGTGACCATTTCCCAAATCCTCTATTGAAAAATTTGGTATGGAATGTAAGGCTAAATTCTGTTGGCAATGGTCGTCACTCTACCTCCTAGAAATAGGAGCAATACTTGGTGGTGATTCCAAGCTCCCCAACTGAGGTGTTTAAATAAGAGTCTAGACTTTAGCCAGGTTTCTTAGTGCCCAGACTACCTTCTTTAACCAGAAGAAAGGCTTGCTACAGCTCTGAATAGCCACCTTTCAATAATTGTCTAAAAGAGAAATTGGTGACATGGGACAAAGTTGTGCTAAATGTACTGTTATGATGACACGACGTTGGGTCCTTCGGCCCAATATCTATTGTAAATGCTTTCAAAGTCAGACAGTCTTGGAGGTGTGCACAGTGTCCTCCATTCTGCCTCCTAGACATGACAGCTTGGTTCTTATAAGCCAAGGTATATACAAGAGTTTCAGGTAACAAAAGCCAGGCTGGATGTTTGTAAGCCTAGTTCTAGAGAATGGATATTGCCACCAATTGGATGGTCTTGCAGTTTTGTGCCTGGGCTTTTAGTAGGTCTGTTAATATAATAAAAGAATGGTTCAGATTTTACAGTCTCCATTTCTTTTTTGTTGTTGTTGTTTGTTTTGTTTTGTTTTCTTGCAAACGAAGACTTTTTATTTCATACGAGTATGTTAGACAACATTTGTTCACAGCGAACAGGCTCGGAACAAAAGGCTTAAGCCACCATTTCTGTCTATGGCACAGAAAGATGGAAGAAATGCTGTGCACCCATTTCTCAGATCTACCTCCAGAAACATTGAATTTGGATTGTAATTGCAATCAACAACAACATAGTGGATCTGAAAATCAAAGCAGGCAGGAGACTAGGGCCTAGGTTCTTGATAAGACTCAAATTACATGAGAACAGACTCGCCCTATGGTTTATGTTTTACTGTCTACTAGTTTCAGAGAGGATAGACATGGTGCATTGGTTCCCAATCTCCATTCCTCTTTGTTAGGAAAACACTGGCCTTGGTCCTTGGGCCCATACCAGTGCAGATCCTCACAAAGGAAGCTGATGTAGTGCTTTTTTTTTTTCAAGTGATGAGTGCATATAACTGAGAAAATTCACATCAACATGAAAAATCTTTAGTATGTGTGGTTCTGAAGGTGGCCGAGACAGACTTCATACTGACCTCCAATCGAATGGCATGTCCACATTGCAAATCTTACGGGAGGTCGACGGTATATGAATGCAGTCACTTATCTTTAATTTGCCTTTACTCTTTTCTGTATGTCTGGAAAAAGCCCTGTCATTGGAGGTATAAATCGCACATTAGCTTTGTTCATAATTGAGCTGAGTGTGC
>NW_024343448.1:0-22051 GCF_902729225.1 Pteropus medius
TGCACCTCTTCCCTGTAATTGGAGTAGTACAAATTTGATCTCGGGTATAACGGCCCCGTTGTTTTGGACTTGAGTCATGCTCAATCCCAGTCTGAATTAACTGCAGGTAGGTTTTTTTGTCGTGGCCCTTGTTCGGCACCAAAGAGCTAGTGGGAAGGTATTGTAATCCATGTTCTTGCCTTTGCTATCGGCTTAGAATGCACACAAAGAAAATAATACAGTCGAAGCACGCCTACAATCCGTACAGACGGCACAAGAACAGTTTTCCTCGAAAACATTACTTTACGATGGAATACAGAATGCCACTGTGTGTGGCGTGTCTTCTGTAGGGTAATCTGAAGAGAAATCCTACTGGTGGGGATGTTCTTGTGACCGGTGTATTGAGAAGCGCGCTTATCCAAAGGAACAGAGAATGTTGTCTAACGAGTATGGAAAAGGAAACCGTCTCCCAGTGATGTTTCAGCGGCATAGTGACCAACGGATTTAGCGTGAGGCTCTGATCCAAGGATGCTTAATTCAGAAATCCCATCACTCTGGCCAATACTATTGGAGCAGAGAATGTGAAAAGAGCAGCTTCCACTCTATACGCTTCTGCTTAGAAAAGGCGCTTTGTAATTCTGTTTTGTGTGAAGCGATATGCAGAGAATGTGAACGGACTGCAGGACTGTCCTAAGAAGGGCCTCGATAAGTGGACTTTATGAAGCCCAGGTGGAATCTTCCCACAGCCACAAGTGGTGAAATGATTCCTGGAAATGTGGCCCTCTTCACTGTGGAAATTCGTAAGAAGCGGGATGAGGATGGCCTTTTTTCAAAGAGAGCGTACGTGCAGAAAAGACTTACTTAGACTACTGGGATTCACCAAGTGGGAAGGTTTTCCAATCCTTCTGTTCCCATTTTGCCATTAAGTAGAGATAGGTATACTGTAAACTTGAGAGAAAGCGACCACCACTTGTACAGGAAACTCCTGTTTGGTTGCCTGCCTTGTAGAATCCAGAAGTGCAGTCATCGATGTGGTGCTAAGATTGCTGTATGCTGTGAAGTAAGGCAGCACCGTAACAATGTACAGAAAGGAATTGCACTTCGGGTCATTCAGGTCTTACATACTTGTTTGCAGCGAGTTCTCACACCGTTGTTTCCGACGTGACTGATGGCCCGTCCCAGACACACATAACTGTTAACTGTAGGTCTGTTTGTCATGCCCTGTTTCAGGTCCCAAAGTGCTGGTGCAAAAGAGTCCTGACAGCCATCGTATTGAGTTTGCCATCTGGAAGAATTCATGAGCATATATTCTTCCAGTGGCAGCCTGTTTGTAATTCGTGCTCGAGACACACTAACAGCTCTCCAAGACCTTCTTTCACAGCAAAGCAAATAAGAAAGGCCCTGTCTTCTATATTTGCTTCTCAGGTATCCGTTTCAAGACAACTGTTTTGGTATGGATGTGCTTGTAATCTGTATGCTCAGAAGCTCCGGTCCGTAAACGAACAGTATGATTTTGTAATGCATATGGTAACTCAAAGTAGCTCTCAAAGATGTTTCAGAAGGATAGCCGCCCACGGATGGAGCATGTAGGCCGGTATCTGAAAACGCTTCTTTCCTGAGTTCTAGCACAGTGACGCAGAGTGTTGGAGGCTAAGCCGTTGTGAGAGTTGCTTCCATTCCGTAAGCGTCGGTTCAGAAAGGGTGAGCCGTAGTCAAACTTTAGGCTGACACACGGATATTTGGGCTGCGCTGCAGTACTGTTCTATGAAGGGACTTGAGAACTGTAGATTCCTTCGGAATCTTGGAATTTTCAAACTCGGAGAAAGTGTGAAATTAACTGGACACCTGGCACTTTCACTGTGGAATTTCGTACGAAGCGGGTTCTGGCCGTAGGATGTTGGTGGACAGCGGACATGCTAAAGAGACAGTCTCAGAATGCGGCATGGTGCATCATTTCCTCAGTTGTCTGTATGCCATCAAGGAGATAGAAAGGCTATAGAGTAGAGCACATGCAAAGAAAACCCATCTTGGAATGCACAATTCCTTTCATCCACAAGACCACTCCATAATTTGGTGCAAGCATTGCTGTATGCGGTGAGTAAGTCGGCACCTTAACAATGCACAAAAAGGAAGTGCACCTCTTCCCTGTAATTGGAGTAGTACAAATTTCATCTCGGGTATAACGGCCCCGTTTTTTGGACTTGAGTCATGCTCAATCCCAGTCTGACATAACTGCAGGTAGGTTTTTTTGTCGTGTCCCTTGTTCGGCACCAAAGAGCTAGTGGGAAGGTCTTGAAATCCATGTTCTTGCCTTTGCTATCGGCTTAGAATGCACACAAAGAAAATAATACAGTCGAAGCACGCCTACAATCCTTACAGACGGCACAAGAACAGTTTTCCTCGAAAACATTACTTTACGATGGAATACAGAATGCCACTGTGTGTGGCTTGTCCTCTGTAGGGTAATCTGAAGAGAAATCCTACTGGTGGGGATGTTCTTGTGACCGGTGTATTGAGAAGCGCGCTTATCCAAAGGAACAGAGAATGCTGTCTAACGAGTATGGAAAAGGAAACCGTCTCCCACTGATGTTTCAGCGGCATAGTGACCAACGGATTTAGCGTGAGGCTCTGATCCAAGTATGCTTAATTCAGAAATCACATCCCTCTGGCCAATACTGTTGGAGCAGAGACTGTGAAAACAGCAGCTTCCAATCTATACGCTTCTGCTTAGAAATGGCGCTTTGTAATTCCGTTTTGTGTGAAGCGATATGCAGAGAATGTGAACGGACTTCAGGACTGTCCTAAGAAGGGCCTCGATAAGTGGACTTTATGAAGCCCACGTGGAATCTTCCAACAGCCACAAGTGGTGAAATGATTCCTGGAAATGTGGCCCTCTTCACTGTGGAAATTCGTACGAAGCGGGATGAGGATGGCCTTTTTTCAGACAGCGTACGTGCAGAAAAGACTTACTTAGACTGCTGGGATTCACTAAGTGGGAAGGTTTTTCAATCCTTCTGTTCCCATTTTGCCCTTAAGTAGTGATAGGTATACTGTAAAGTTGAGAGAAGGCGACCACCACTTGTACAGGAAACTCCTGTTTGGTTGCCTGCCTTGTAGAATCCAGAAGTGCAGTCATCGATGTGGTGCTATGATTGCTGTATGCTGTGAAGTAAGGCAGCACCGTAACAATGTACAGAAAGGATTGCAGTTCTGGTCATTCAGGTCTCACATACTTGTTTGCAGCGAGTTCTCACACCGTTGTTTCCGACGTGACTGATGACCCGTCCCAGACACACATAACTGTAGGTCTCTTTGTCATGCCCTGTTATAGGTCCCAAAGTGCTGGTGGAAAAGAGTCCTGACATCCATCGTCTTCAGTTTGCCATCTGGAAGAATTCATGAGCATATATTCTTCCAGTGGCAGCCTGCTTGTAATTCGTGGTCGAGACACACTAACAGCTCTCCAAGACCTTCTTTCACAGCAAAGCAAATAAGAAAGGCCCTGTCTTCTATATTTGCTTCTCAGGTATCCGTTTCAAGAAAACTCTTTTGGTCTGGATGTGCTTGTAATCTGTATGCTCAGAAGCTCCGGTCCGTAAACGAACAGTATGATTTTGTAATGCATATGGTAATTGAAAGTAGCTCTCAAAGATGTTTCAGGATAGCCACCCACGGATGGAGCATGTAGGCCGTTATCTGAAAACGCTTATTTCCTGAGTTCTAGCACAGTGACGCAGAATGTTGGAGGCTAAGCCGTTGTGAGAGTTGCTTCCATTCTGTAAGCGTCGGTTTAGAGAGGGTGATCCGTAGTCAAACTTTAGGCTGACACAAGGATATTTGGACTGCGGTGCAGTACTGTTCTTTGAAGGGACTTGATAACTGTAGATTCCTTCGGAATCTTGGAATTTTCAAACTCGGAGAAAGTGTGAAATTAACTGGACACCTGGCACTTTCACTGTGAAATTTCGTACGAAGCGGGTTCTGGCCGTAGGATGTTGGTGGAGAGCGGATATGCTAAAGAGGCAGTCTCAGAATGCGGCATGGTGCATCATTTCTTCAGTTGTCTGTATGCCATCAAGGAGATAGAAAGTCTATAGAGTAGAGCACATGCAAAGAAAACCCATCTTGGAATGCACAATTCCTTTCATCCACAAGACCACTCCATAATTTGGTGCAAGCATTGCTGTATGCGGTGAGTAAGTCGGCACCTTAACAATGCACAAAAAGGAAGTGCACCTCTTCCCTGTAATTGGAGTAGTACAAATTTGATCTCGGGTATAACGGCCCCGTTGTTTTGGACTTGAGTCATGCTCAATCCCAGTCTGACATAACTGCAGGTAGGGTTTCTTTGTCGTGTCCCTTGTTCGGCACCAAAGAGCTAGTGGGAAGGTCTTGAAATCCATGTTCTTGCCTTTGCTATCTGCTTAGAATGTACACGAAGAAAATAATACAGTGGAAGTACGCCTGCAATCGGTACAGACGGCACAAGAACAGTTTTCCTCGAAAACATTACTTTACGATGGAATACAGAATGCCACTGTGTGTGGCGTGTCCTCTGTAGGGTAATCTGAAGAGAAATCCTACTGCTGAGGATGTTCTTGTGACCGCTGTTTTGAGAAGCGCGCTTATCCAAAGGAACAGAGAATGTTGTCTAACGAGTATGGAAAAGGAAACCGTCTCCCACTGATGTTTCAGCGGCATAGTGACCAACGGATTTAGCGTGAGGCTCTGATCCAAGTATGCTTAATTCAGAAATCCCATCCCTCTGGCCAATACTTTTGGAGCAGAGAGTGTGAAAACAGCAGCTTCCACTCTATACGCTTCTGCTTAGAAAAGGCGCTTTGTAATTCTGTTTTGTGTGAAGCGATATGCAGAGAATGTGAACGGACTGCAGGACTGTCCTACGAAGGGCCTCGATAAGTGCACTTTATGAAGCCCACGTGGAATCTTCCAACAGCCACAAGTGGTGAAATGATTCCTGGAAATGTGGCCCTCTTCACTGTGGAAATTCGTACGAAGCGGGTGAGGATGGCCTTTTTTCAAAGAGAGCGTACGTGCAGAAAAGACTTACTTAGACTGCTGGGATTCACTAAGTGGGAAGGTTTTTCAATCCTTCTGTTCCCATTTTGCCATTAAGTAGTGATAGTTATACTGTAAAGTTGAGAGAAAGCGACCACCACTTGTACAGGAAACTCCTGTTTGGTTGCCTGCCTTGTAGAATCCAGAAGTGCAGTCATCGATATGGTGCTATGATTACTGTATGCTGTGAAGTAAGGCAGCACCGTAACAATGTACAGAAAGGAATTGCAGTTCTGGTCATTCAGGTCTTACATACTTGTTTGCAGCGAGTTCTCACAACGTTGTTTCCGACGTGACTGATGACCCGTCCCAGAAACACGTAACTGTAGGTCTCTTTGTCTTGCCCTGTTTCAGGTCCCAAAGTGCTGGTGGAAAAGAGTCCTGACATCCATCGTCTTGAGTTTGCCATCTGGAAGAATTCATGAGCATATATTCTTCCAGTGGCAGCCTGCTTGTAATTCGTGGTCGAGACACACTAACAGCTCTCCAAGACCTTCTTTCACAGCAAAGCAAATAAGAAAGGCCCTGTCTTCTATATTTGCTTCTCAGGTATCAGTTTCAAGAAAACTCTTTTGGTCTGGATGTGCTTGTAATCTGTATGCTCAGAAGCTCCGGTCCGTACACGAACAGTATGATTTTGTAATGCATATGGTAATTCAAAGTAGCTCTCAAAGATTTTCCAGAAGGATGGCCACCCACGGATGGAGCATGTAGGCCGGTATCCGAAAACGCTTATTTCAGGAGTTATAGCACAGTGACGCAGAATGTTGGAGGCTAAGCCGTTGTGAGAGTTGCTTCCATTCTGTAAGCTTCTGTTTAGAAATGGTGATCCGTAGTCAAACTTTAGGCTGACACACGGATATTTGAACTTGGGTGCAGTACTGTTCTAAGAAGGGACTTGATAACTGTAGATTCCTTCGGAATCTTGTAATTTTCAAACTCGGAGAAAGTGTGAATTTACCTGGACACCTGGCACTTTCACTGTGAAATTTCGTACGAAGCGGGTTCTGGCCGTAGGATGTTGGTGGAGAGCGGACATGCGAAAAAGACAGTCTCAGAATGTGGCGATTTACAATGCGGCATGGTGCATCATTTCTTCAGTTGTCTTTATGCCATCAAGTAGATAGAAAGGCTATAGAGTAGAGCACATGCAAAGAAAACCCATTTTGGAATGCACAATTCCTTTCATCCACAGGACCACTCCATAATTTGGTGCAAGCATTGCTGTATGCTGTGAGTAAGTCGGCACCTTAACAATGCACAAAAAGGAAGTGCACCTCTTCCCTGTAATTGGAGTAGTACATATTTGATTTCGGGTATAACTTGGCCCCGTTGTTTTGGACGTGAGTCATGCTCACTCCCAGTCTGACAGAACTGCAGATAGGTTTTTTTTGTCGTGTCCCTTGTTCGGCACCAAAGAGCTAGTGGGAAGGTCTTGAAATCCATGTTCTTGCCTCTCCTATCTGCTTAGAATGCACACAAAGAAAATAATACAGTGGAAGTACGCCTGCGGACCATACAAACGTCACAAGAACAGTTTTCCTCGAAAACATTACTTTACGATGGAATACAGAATGCCACTGTGTGTGGCGTGTCCTCTGTAGGGTAATCTGAAGAGAAATCCTACTGCTGAGGATGTTCTTGTGACCGGTGCATTGAGAAGCGCGCTTATCTAAACGAACAGAGATTGTTGTCTAACGAGCATGGAAAAGGAAACCGTCTCCCACAGATGTTTCAGCGGCATAGTGACCAACGGATTTAGCGTGAGGCTGTGATCCAAGTATGCTTCATTCAGAACTCCCATCACTCTGGCCAATACTGTTGGAGCAGAGACTGTGAAAACAGCAGCTTCCACTCTTTACGCTTCTGCTTAGAGAAGGCGCTTTGTAATTCTGTTTTGTGTGAAGCGATATGCAGAGAATGTGAACGGACTGCAGGACTGTCCTAAGAAGGGCCTCGATAAGTGGACTTTATGAAGCCCACGTGGAATCTTCCAACAGCCACAAGTGGTGAAATGATTCCTGGAAATTTGGCCCTCTTCTGTGGAAATTCGTAAGAAGCGGGTGAGGATGGCTTTTTTCAAAGAGAGCGTACGTGCAGAAAAGACTTACTTAGACTGCTGGGATTCACTAAGTGGGAAGGTTTTTCAATCCTTCTGTTCCCATTTTGCCATTAAGTAGTGATAGGTATACTGTAAAGTTGAGAGAAAGCGACCAACACTTGTACAGGAAACTCCTGTTTGGTTGCCTCCCTTGTATAATCCAGAAGTGCAGTCATCGATGTGGTGCTATGATTGCTGTATGCTGTATGTAAGGCAGCACCGTAACAATGTGCAGAAAGGAATTGCAGTTCTGGTCATTCAGGTCTTACATACTTGTTTGCAGCGAGTTCTACACCTTTGTTTCCGACGTGACTGATGACCCGTCCCAGACACACATATCTGTAGGTCTCTTTGTCATGTCCTGTTTTAGGTCCCAAAATGCTGGTGGAAAAGAGTCTTGACTCCATCGCCTTGAGTTTGCCATCTGGAAGAATTCATGAGCATATATTCTTCCAGTGGCAGCCTGCTTGTAATTCGTGGTCGAGACACACTAACAGCTCTCCAAGACCTTCTTTCACAGCAAAGCAAATAAGAAAGGCCCTGTCTTCTATATTTGCTTCTCAGGTATCCGTTTCAAGAAAACTGTTTTGGTCTGGATGTGCTTGTAATCTTTATGCTCAGAAGCTCCGGTCCGTAAACGAACAGTATGATTTTGTAATGTATATGGTAATTCAAAGTAGCTCTCAAAGATGTTTCAGAATGATAGCCACCCACGGATGTAGCATGTAGGCCGGAATCCGAAAACGCTTATTTCATGAGTTATAGCACAGTGACGCATAATGTTGGAGGTTAAGCCGTTGTGAGACTTACTTCCATTCTGTAAGCGTCTGTTTAGAAACGTGCTCCGTAGGCAAACTTTAGGCTGACACTGTTCTAAGAAGGGACTTGATAACTGTAAATTCCTTCGCAATCTTGGAATTTTCAAACACGGAGAAAGTGTGAATTTAACTGGACACCTGGCACTTTCACTGTGAAATTTCGTACGATGCGGGTTCTGTACGTAGTTTGTTGGTGGAGAGCAGACATGCTAAAAAGACAGTCTCAGAATGCGGCGATTAATAATGCGGCATGGTGCATCATTTCTTCAGTTGTCTTTATGCCATCAAGGAGATAGAAAGGGTATAGAGTAGAGCACATGCAAAGAAAACCCATTTTGGAATGCACAATTCCTTTCATCCACAAGACCACTCCATAATTTGGTGCAAGCATTGCTGTATGCTGTGAGTAAGTCGGCACCTTAACAATGCAGAAGAAGGAAGTGCACCTCTTGCCTGGATTTGGAGTAGTACATATTTGATCTCGGGTATACCTTGGCCCCGTTGTTTTGGACGTGAGTCATGCTCAATCCCAGTCTGACATAACTGCAGATAGGTTTTTTTTTGTCGTGTCTCTTGTTGGGTACCAAAGAGCTAGTGGGAAGGTCTTGAAATCCATGTTCTTGCCTTTGCTATCTGCTTAGAATGCACACAAAGAAAATAATACAGTGGAAGTACGCCTGCGGACTGTACAAACGGCACAAGAACAGTTTTCCTCAAAAATATTACTTTACGATGGAATACAGAATGCCACTGTGTGTGGCGTGACCAATGGATTTAGCGTGAGGCTGTGATCCAAGTATGCCATTTCATAAGTCTCCCTGCACATAAAACTGTGCACAGTAGAGCCGAAACTTGTTAAATCAGATACATTACAGAAATAGGAACATTCCCATAAATGGAAAACTGAAGCCATTATATGGATAACATATCCATAAAATTAATTTTAGCCATTAAAAATATGAAGGACAATTATCCGAATTTTCTCATAAATACATTAATTGTTAATATTGTTTATGAGAGTAATAATTGACCCCTCAACGTCTATTGTTCTATAATCCAGGTCAGGTCTTCATTATAAAGGAAGACAACACTAATCTTTTTAATATTTTGCTACAGATTTAGCACAGCTGTGAATTCATTTCATTTTTTTTTTTACCTCATAACGAATGGAAAGTGAACACTCTTTTCTCTCAGTGCCACAGTCTATTTGACCTTAACAAGCTGCTGAAGTTCTGGGTTGAATATGCTAACAAAATATTAAAAATAGCTTCCCATTAATGAGACAAAAAATAAATTTCAAAATTATGTTTATATAATAGAAGGAAATATTGGGGAAAGAATCATATAGAAAGAATATAAATATAACAAACTTTCAGAAGTTTCATTTACTCATCTTCAGTGGAGTTCTCGATCCTGTTTAGCTTGGCATTTCCTAAGTCACTGTGTTTCTCAGTTTCCACATTGATTATTTCCCTTTAATCTCAAGGAATAACTACACCTTGTGGTTTCATTTTACACTTTACTACTAAAATGTCCTTCCTTCATTGTTTTGGAATTAAATCCTATTTTACAAGGCTCAGTTCAAAAGTCATCTCATTTTTGAAACTCTTCTTATTCCTGTATCATGGGAAATAAATACATCTGGCCTCAAAGGCAAGGATATAATATTATCCAACTTCGTATTGCTCAGTTTCCATCTCAGGAGCACAGGTACTATGTAGGTGATCTCAGAGAAGATACAGTTTGAGATGGATCCTGAAGGAGAGAAGAGTAACAGTATGGAGATGGAGAAGATCTATTTCTGGGGAAAATAGTGACTCCTCCTTGGCTTGTACAATAGACAATATACCTAGTAAATTATGTTTGATGCTGAGAGAAAGCAGAATTTTGCATCTCAAAATATGCCTTTTGGGGTATTGTTTATTTTTAGTTGCTTTTTTTTTTTTAAGAAAATAAAGGTTCAGAAAAAATTTCTGAACTTTTCCAATAACTTCCTAAACGATGTTAAAGTGTACCTGCTTGATAAATGGTCCTGTTATCATAGATACCTATAGTTTCATATGAACTAGTTTTGATAGACAGGGAGAAAACAGCAAGGCCCATTCGATCTAAGTCTTCTCTGTATCCCGTTGTTAAAGATGGCCCAACAAACATTTGTTTCACAAACATTTGATTTTCTAACTCCATGTGAATAGCTGTCTTACCTTTTGAAGTCCAAAATCACAACACCTCACTTTTTTTTAGCTCCAGATATCCTGTAAGACCTAACTGTGTAATCTGTCATCTGGTCTCACATTCTTATGGAACACTTTATTTACATGCATAATAAATTTGGTTTTGTCCTGTTTATTTCTCATATTATTTTGAGTTTTAGTTCTTCCAGAAGACCTTAAAAAGTAAAAGGAAAAATAATATTTACACCCTGCTGTGCATGTCTGATATTTTCTATCAGTGAAATGTCATCATTTAGCGAATAAGAGAAAGAAATAGCCACTAAAGAGGCCATGGAAAAGATCAGTTAACTGCGTATAATGATGACCTTTTAGCCAAAAGAGAAGAGGAATTTCAAGAGAGGTAGAGAATGGTGAAAACATCAAACATTACTGAATTTTAGGAAAATGGGTGACTGAATATAATACATTTAATGACAGTCGATTTGACCACACAGTAACTACATTTAATGGCAAATAGTGACAACTTTTCTGTGGAAGAAACAGAGAAATTACAGTAGATAAAGGATTTCTTAGTTTTATCTACACAAGACAATTAACAATTTAATGTATTCTTAAATATTTCTTGATTTTTCTTATTTTTTGTGTATTTGAGACCTGCATTTCAGCTGAATTTACATATTATATGGATCCAAAAGTACAAACTGAGTATACTGTTTCAGAAATAAGTAACATAAATTAATTTCGTCATTTTTTCTTTTCTACCTGATTTATTTTTTTAATTTTTATTTTTAAAAATATTTTTTTATTTTTAATGGTCATATTGATTAATGAAATCTAATAAATTTATTTGTACCATTTAACAATAAATTATATGTAATATATATGTATATATATAGATATATATAGATTTACAATGTTTTTTCACCTCCTATACTTAGATTCCTGTTTGTCACCACACATTTGACCCGATTTACCTCGAATATACCCCCTACCCTCTGGTAACCATAAGTCTATAGTCCATGTCCATGTGTCACTGTTTGTATTGTTCATTTGTGCTTTTAGGTTTATATCCCATGTATAGGTGATATCATGTACTGCATACCAATGGCCACCGAGGGGCGCATGGCCTGCTCCTGCTGGTTGGCCTGCCAAGGTTGAGGGCAGAATCCACAAGAGAACTAGAGCCTCCTGTGGCCAATGGGAGGGAGCCCGGCATGGTCTTCCCGGCCCAGGAGGCCCAGTCAGCCTGTGGCCAAACCCTGGTCCAGGGCCCCGATAGCTGAGGAGGGGGCCTGGCTGTGGCTTGTCTCATTTGCTTTTCTACGTAGTGTGACCAGAATCTTGCCTTTACTCCAAGGTGACACGAGCTTCTGTCTCACCTTTCCCTCATAATACTTTGGTAAATTTCAGGTGCTTGTGGGGATATGGTTGTCTGAGTTGCCTGGCACTTCTAGTGGCCGGCCTTGAAATTCAAGCATTCCCGATGCATCATCTGTGGGCAGTAAGATTCCATATCTGCCACCATCGTACAATCGACCACCTAGGCCCCTTTGGCCCTCCCCCGCTGGCATTCTCATTGAATCCTTGACTAGCCATTGCCCTTGAACCACTTAAAAGGCTTTGCCTCTCAGAATCAGAGCGTCCTGATTCAGGATTATTTCAGGGAGGTATCAGAGCAGAGTTACAGAGAAAGAAAAATACCCTGACAGGGCAGATATATCCAACTTTTGGCAACTGCCTGGGTCACGGGAGCTATATTTTTACCTGATTCCAAGGAGACGGGTGTCTCCCTATCACCCTTCATCTGCAACGAGAATGTTCATTCCTCCACAACTCTGCCTTTTTTGGTCAACTATTGAGAAATGGAGCATCGAGTCAGCATCACAGCTTACTTTTCGTGTCTGCATTGCGGGCTACACAATCCTGAAAATATGAGGCTATAACACCTCTGGCCTTTGAGAAGCCACCTTCTAACTGAAAGTCGAACCCGTCCCTTTCGAGTTCATCTCCTATTCCAATCAAGGGATTCACGTGTTCTACATGTTCCCATGAAACAGTCATGCACCCAGTCTGCCAGTCATTTTCAGCTTCCTCTCACCTTACACCAATGTCCTTGACTACCATCTCTGTGAGTCAGTAAAAAATCATCCCGTCAAATTCACATAGCGATCTAGTTTGTCCATGGTTCTGTCGTCACCAGAAAGCTCGACTCAGAGTTGGTGCCCCAAACCCAGCTGCGGTCTGTCATTTCTAGCATATGAAACCTAGCTGAATTACGTGGCTTTGGAACCTCAGAAAAATGGCAGGTGTGCTAGCTCATTAGCCAACATCCATTGAGTCCATTGCTTGCTCCACATCAGCTGCATGGTGGTTGACCGTCACCCTGGCACTGAACCTCTTTACAAACGTCGTCCTTCCCGGTCAGTTGTCTGAGCCAAAGAATTCGATTTTGCTAGTTTGCTCCTTTATATCATGCCCTCTGTCCCAGATCCACATGGGACTGAAACCAGAAAGTCCATGTTTCTTTCAGTGATCTCTTCTCTTCACTTGGCGGGCTGTGAGTCCACTCAAAAGGGCCAGGGTCACGGCATGTTAATAATGTGAGGTGTTCAGTCAATGAGGGGCAGAGTTTGGAATCCCAGGAAAACACAGCACCAAAATTCCCAGGGCTGTTCAGCAACCACCCTTTTTTCAGACTAGCACTAGCAGCTGCACTTGCCACACAACTGAAGGAGTCAGCCTGTGGAATTCGGGCCAACAGATCGCAGTGCAGAAATGGCTTGAGAGGAGAAAGAGTTCAATGCAAGACAGGTGAGGGTGGTCTCCTGATAGGCCAGCAGCTAACGCCGGCTTCTAGCAGTTTCCAGGCAGAAGTCCTGAACCTTGGCTCTCATGCAGTCTCCAGGATCTCTGGGGCCAGTGGACAGTGCACACACTGTTCCTCCGGTCTGTCTGACCTGAAGCTGGGAAAGAGGTGGTGTTACTCAGTAGTGGGGGGCCACAGACCCATGTGGTATTTTTGGAGTGTCAGCTGTAGGCAGGAATACTGAGCTCTCAAATGAAGTTCAGGACACACAAATGCAAACTTGGCTATTGAATTCAGCCCTTTTCTTACGGCTCTGTCACAGCGGTTATCATTGGCTTACCACCTTCAATGCCAGCAGGAATGAAGAAACCAATTCTCAAGGAAGGCCCAGGACAAGAGATGCCCAGGTGTTCTCTTTCATGCTGAGAACTAGACCTTAAAAAGTCCTGGCACTGGAGGGACTGGTTGACAATCCCTGCCCATCCCTGGACAAAACAGCTCCTGGTAAGACAACGAGGCAACAGCGGGATAACCAGCCTTGTGGGTTCCTGTTCCCTCTCTGCACTGACTGTCCGGTTCAACGATATTCATGCTTTTGCTCAAAGTCTCTGGACTGACAAACAAGAGACCAGCAGCCATTCTTTCAGCTGGGCATCTTTCTGTCTGGAGGTTTTTCTTTCTCCCTGGCCCTGTCTTCGCTCAGCTCTTTTGCAATCTCGAAGAGGCCAGGCTCAGGGCAGGTGAAAGCCCAGAAGGGAGCTGTGGTCAGGCAGGGGCCAGTTGACATCAGCTGAGCCTCTCTGAGCCCCCAGACTGACTAAGTTGAGTTGCCCAATTAACTCTCCTAGAAGGGAGGATTAACTCTCATTATGTCACAACTGTTCTGCATGCGCTTGATGCCCGCCAGGCCGTCGGCTCTCCCCTCCCCCAGGCTTTTGCTGTGTCTAACCATCACCCTCAAGCCCTGTTCTTTTCCCTGACTCAATCATTCCATTGGCTTTCTACTCTCAGCTTCCACTTTCACACACCATCCCATTCCAACTCATGGGAATTTTCTAGCAGACCATGTCTGTTTCCTTCAGGTTTCTTTCACTCTCGCAGGCAATTCATCATACCTACCCTCACACATTCTCCAATCTTCATTCCCCTGACAATCACGCCTACATTTCTCATCTCCCCTGTTTCACAGCCTACTTCTGGCCAGTTTTCCTCATCTCCCATCCTCACCCCAGACAGTCTTGTACCCCACAGAAGGGTTGTGGAACCCAAGAAAGCGCCCAACTTCTGGGAGCAGTCCTGCCTTCAGACTCACTTCTCAGGTAGGGTGGGCCAGCCAGAGACTGGATTCTGGGGACCTGGAGTTTGGTGATGTCTCATTCAGCCTGGCTAGTGGCTCAAGTCCGTGCCCCAGCCATGCTGCCAGGCACACTCCCTTTCGTCCTTTAGCAAGTCATGCCAGAGAGCTGAGAGTACGGAAGGTCCAGGCCTGCAGTGTCCCTGATGTGAAAAACTACGTGTCTTCAAGGGCCTGGCTGGGATGCTGGTATGACTTTGAGTGTCTTTCTCTGTCTGGGTCAATTAAGGACAGCCAAGGACAGCCAAGGACAGCTTCACTGGCCCACCCTGCTGTGGAAGTTGTGGAGCTGTGCCACGTCCTGGATATCAGAGGAACAGAGTTCAAATAAGGGTCGTGCAGATTGTGTTAGGTACCAGTCTGTATATTTGTGTGCGTGTATTTGAGTGAATGTGTATGTGTGTGTGAGAGAGAGAAATGTGGCCATGTGGATATCCTAGCAGGTGGAAATGCGTGAACGTTGGCATGTGTGTGCCTGGGTGAAAAGTTTTTGCCTTTCCGGGTACGTTTGCAAGTGTTGAATGGTGTGGACATTTGTTGTCTTTGCTAAAGTGTGAGGGCAAATCAATTTGTAAGCATAAATTGTCCTTTGCATGTATCAGTGACCAGGTGAGTGTGAGTGTTTCTTTTTTCCAGAGAGTCTTGTAAACACTGAGTTGGGCCTGGTCTAAAGGAAGGGTGTAAAAAGTGAGGGGAATCTTCTCAGCCTTATTGTGAGAGTCTGCTGGGTGACAGATGATCGCTCGACACTTTGCAAACACGTTAGGAGGTGTGTAACTATCAGATCATGACGTCGTGGACCTGAAACTGATATAAACTTGGATTCCGTCCATGAACTGAAAGTCCAAGAACTGAATCAAAGAAATCTGCTCAGATGGATGCTGCCTACAGCAGAGCCCAGGAACAGTGGGTGGGAGCTTCATGTGCTGCTTGCAAGTGGCCACTTGGGGGCGCACAGCCTGCTCATGCTTGCCTTCCCAAGGTTAAGGGCAGAATCCACCTCAGAACGAGGTCTTCCTCTTGCCAATGGGCGAGAGCCCAGCACGGCCTTTGTGGTTCAAGAAGGCCTGTCCACTCGAGGCCAAAGTTTGGCCAAAGGCCCCAGTGGCTAAGGAGGGGGAATAGTGGTGGCTTGTCTCACGTGCTTTTCTACATAGTAAGTACAGAACTTCCCTTTGCTCCCAGGGGACTTCAGGCTTCACCATAGCCTTTCTCTGTAATGTTCTGGTGAATTTCAGGTGTTTGTGGGAAAACGGTTGTTCGAGATAAGCTGCCTTTCTAGTGACTGGTCTTGAAATTCAAGCAGTTCCTATCAGTCAGCTGTGCTCAGGAGGACTCTTTATCACCCATCACCATACAATCGATCCTCTGGGCCCCTTTCACCCTCACTCACTTTCATTTTCACCTTATACTTGACTAGCATTTGCTACTTATAAGGGTTTGCCTCATAGAATCAGAGCGTCCTAGATTGTTCCTTATGGATTCGGGATTGCTTCAGGGAGGAATCGTAGCAGAGGTTAGACAGAGACAAAAACCCAGACAAGGCAGGAAAATCCAACTGTTGGCAACTGCTTGGGTCCTGTGAGCATAATTTCACCAGACTACTAGGAGACAGTGCCTTCCCGAGTACCCTTTGTCCTTGATGAGAACGTTCATTTTTCCACAAAACTTTTTTTTTTTTTTTTTTTGGTAAATTTTGCGGAAAAAAGTATCGAGTCAGAATCACAGCTTTCTTTTCATGTATGCATTCCTGGTTACCCGATCTAGAAAGTATTACGCTCTAACACCTCTGGCCTTTGAGAAATGGACTACTCACAGAGAGTCGAACTCCTCTGTTTTGAGTTCAATTCCTCTTCAAATCGAGGGATTCACGTGTTTGACATGTTCTCATGGAATGGTCATGCACCAGATCTGCCAGTTATTTTCAACTTCTCCTCACCGTACACCAATATCCTGTGCTACCATCTCTGTGACTCACCTGAAAACCATCCAGGCAAATCCACACAGCGATCCAATTTGTCCACAGTTCTATGGTAAACAGCAAGACCGGTTGGGAGCTAGCACCCCCAACCCTGCTGCATTCTGTGATTTTAACCAAATGAAACCTAGCTGAAATGCATGGCTTCAGTAACTTAGGAAAATTTCGGGTGTGTTAACACATGAGCCAACACCTGTTTAGTACGATGCGTGCTTAACAACAGCTGCCAGTTTGTTGACCTTCACCAAGGCACTGACCCTCTTTACACGTTGTTGTCTTCCTGCTGCCTTGAGGTTCTGGTCTGCTGTTGGAGCCTCTAAATCCTCTTTTGTTCATTTTGCTTCTGTACATCTTGCCCTCTGTTCCAGGTCCACATGAGAGTGAAAGCAGAAAGGCCCTGTTAATGTCAGCAACATATTTGCCTTTCCTTGGTGGGCCGAGAGACCATTCAAAAGGATGAGAGTCAGAGCATATTTATGTGAAGTGTTCAGTGGGAGTTCCAGGAAAAAGCAGCCCCAAATCCCAGGGCTATTTGGTAACCACCCATCTTTTCATTAAGTTCTGGTGGCTGCACAAGCCCCTAGACCAAAGGAGTCAGCCTCTGGTTTTGGGGCAAACAGGACAATGCAGATACAACTTGAATGGAGAAAGAGTTCGATGCAAGGCAGGTGAGGCCGGCCTCCCAATAAGCTGGCTGCTAAATACTGGCCCTCAGGCAGGTGGCAAGGCAGAAGGCCTAAGCCTTGGCTCTCATGAGGTCTCCAAGAACACTGGGGCCAGTGAAAAGGGCACACCATGTCCCTCTCATCTGTTCGGGGCTGAGGCAGGGGTGGAAGTGGTATGACTCAGTAGCATGGGGCCTCAACACAGTGTGCTATTGATGGAGCATCAGTGTATGAAAAAATACTGAGCACTCATTTGAGATTCAGAACAGACAAATGCAACCTTTGCTGATGAATAAAGCCCTCAGCTCAGGGCTTAGTCACAGCTGTTATCACCAGCTTCCTGCCTTCAATGCCAGCATGGATGAAGAAATCAAATCTCAGGGAAGGCTGAGGCCAAGAGCTGGCTAGTTGTTCTCTTTCAACCTGGGGGCCAGGCCCTGTAATGTCCTGGCATTGGAGAGTCGGGAATCACTGCCCTGTCCTCATCTGGGTAATTAGCACTTGGCTGGACAGCTGGGAACCTGCAGGATAGCTGGCCATTTGGGACCCAGTTCCTTCCCAGCCCTGACTGTCCAGTTCACCAATTTTGTTTTCATTCCAAGTCTCTGAGTTGACAAGCAAGGGACTAGGAGCCTCTCTTTGAGCCTGGCATCTTTGCCTCTCGAGGGTTTTCTTTTTCTCTGTCCCTGTCTTCACTTGGCTCTTGTGCAATGTCAAAATAACCAAGCCCAAGGCAAGTGAAAACCCAGAGGGGAGCTCTGGCTGGCTGTGTGACCTTTAACATCAATTCAGCAAACCTGGGACCCTGGATTGTCAAAGGTGATTTGCCAAATTACGCTCCTTGGCAGGTGGCTAGCTATCAATAATAATAGCTGTTGTCCATGTAGTTGAATCCAGCCATGCAGTCGTGGACCCTCTCCTCCACCAACTGTTTGTTGTGTCAAAATCCAAAATATATAAAGGACTCAATTCAATAATAACAACAATCCAATAAAATTAAATAATTTGTAGAATATCTGCATAGACACTTCTCCAAAGAGGAAATAGCGATGGCCAATAGACATATGAAAAGATGCTCCGGGTCACTAATCATCAGAGAAATGCAAATTATAACCACAATGAGATATAACCACACATCTGTCAGAAAGACTATGATCAATAAATCAAAGAACATGTTTTGGTGAGTTTGCAGAGAAAACAGAACCCTCATACATAGCTGATGTGATTAAAATTGTTATAGCCACTATGGAAAACTGTCTGGAGGTTTCTCTAAAAATTAAAAATGGATATACCTTTTGACCCAGCATTTGTATTTCTGGATATTTATCAAAGAAATGCAAAACAATAATTCGGAAAGATCTACACGCCCCAATATTCATGGTACCACAATTCACACTAGCAAAGATGTGGAGGCAAACTATATGCCTGTCAACAAATGATTGCATAAAGAATTATAATTCATATATATGATGGAATATTACTCAGCCATTAAAAAAGTAAACTTCTACCATGTGCAATAACATGGATGGACCTGGAGATTATTATGCTGAATGAAATAAATCAGAGAAAGATAAATGTCACATGATTAGACTTTGATGCAGAATCTAAGGAACCAGAACAACAAACTAATCAAAACTGACTCACAAATATAGAATACTTCTTGGTGACGAGCAGAGAGATTTGGAGTTTTGGGGAGTGCAAGAATGGGATGAAGGGTTAAAGAAGTACAAATTAGTAGTTGATAGATGGTCACTGGAATGGGGAGCATGGTATATGGAATTTAGTTAGCATTAATATATTGGCCAAGTGGGAATACAGAGGAGAGAAGGAGCAATTAGGGGAATCATTTTATAAACTATATATATATATATATATATATATATATATATATATATATATATATATATATACATACATATATATATTTAAAAAAGTACTGTATACTTGAAACTAATTAAATAAAATAATAAAATAAAACCACTTGTTGAGTGAATGATAGAGCAGATACAATAGAAAAATCAAATTTACATAAAACATAAAAACAAAAAATTAATTTCACTGACTTGTTGATTTTTTTTTAATTAAAGAGGACTTCAAGATTTTTTTACCCACTTCTCAGATATGTTAACTTCTAAAAGACAGCATCATTTAATTTAATGGTTTGCTATGGTATAGTGTGATCAGGACAAAAACCCCAATTTACCCTTTTTAAATATATTCTTTTTAAACCTGTTCTCTGGATAAATTGATGCTGGTTCTATCTGAAGGCTGTAATTTCTCTGAGCTGTGCTGTTAGTGCTTGTTTCTCAGATCCTCACATCTGTGTATGCAGAGAATATGTTTTTCTTAAATTTGTTACAGCTTTCTGAAAGGGAAATACCAAGCTATTGATAATTATTTACAAGGAGAATATGTTCAAAATACACAAAATAGAGTGTTAAGATAATGCTATTTATTTTAATCATATAGATATATCTCATAAATACCAATCAATTATCTCATAAATACCAATCAGTTAGAACCTTTTCATATTAGAAAACTATGTCATTTAATTTGTGGAAGTTCAAGTGGTTATACTGATTATTTCACAATGGGATATGAATTTGGTAAAGAAATAATATTTCAAAGATAGAATTTGCTTAGTCATTACTTAATGGAGAAACAGTTCTCACATTAACTGTCAGCCTTTGTAAATATTCCATATTCTCCCATTAAAATAAGAGGAAAAATTAGTATTGTATATTGATGCTAAATATGAGTTCTAGAAAGATAAGTCCACTATTCGGTTTCAAGGGCAATGATAAAATATCTGAGTGTTCAATAGAATGGAGTATTTAGTAACATATGCACTGTGCATCCTGAATTAGAACATTTTGATTCTGAGATAACTACTATTTTACAAGTAAAATAAGAGCCATTCCAATAAAAGAGCTAACAAGGACTTTGAACATTTATTTAGAGATTTCAGGGAGCCAGGCACTGTACTCAGTGCTTTATATGTACTTTTTCATTTACATTCATAAGATATTTGTTAGATAGTATTGTCATCAGTGGCAGACCTGATGCTGAGAGAATTTAAGAAACTTGTCCAAGGTTATCCAACCAGTTGTGGTTTAAGAAAAATGTGAGTTTGCCTTTGTTATTACAGAGAAGAGGAAGATATAGTCTTAAATAGCAAAACATTGTTTCGATGGCCTTTATATTTTGTGTTCATTAACCTTATTCTTCATGATCTTAGGATTTAGCATATTAATCATATTTGATAAAACTTTAATCAATATTATCTTAAATGAAAAGTTCCCTGGTACCCTTAGTAATTGACAGAAGCAGGAGCTATCATTCATTTCCTGACTACAGATATTCCTGTTTTATTGATTGAATGATTGACTGATTGATTGATTGATTGTTCCTTTACCTCAGTCTCATGTCATGGTCTATTTTTAGTTAGAATCTTCTACAATAGTAAAGCCATAAGGAGCCTCTCCCACGAAAGTGGTTACCTCAGAATTATATGGCTTTGCCCTGCTCAGATGTTACTGACTCCTGCAGTGAGTGTGTTCTGAGCTGCCTGACAGGGTATTTTGTGTCTGAAAGGCACACTGTTCTTTTCCTGTGATGCCTGTTCTTTGCTGAGTGTCTAAGTCCTTCCTTTAAGACTTCAGTCGTGTCTCCTTCCACTTATTCTTCATACCCAGCTTAGATTCTCATGAGTGCTCTATAGTATGAAACAGCAGAAAGGACTCTGCCTGTACTCATGTGTCCAGCAAGACTCACCAATCTGTTTCTGATCTGTGAACGTGATCACTCAATTTTCAGGTCAGAAACCTAATCTCTGGCTTACAATTTTGGATTCAGAAACCTAGAACCAGATAAATCCATGTGCTTTTTCATCTTAACTTGCATTCCCTCTGACAAGCCCATCTTCCAGATCTAACCTACCGCACTTGATTACTGTCATCTCTAAGTCACTGCTTCTGATAACATAGTGTTCCATGTCCCCAAATCATGCTTCCTTGCTAGAAATCATCACGAAACTATGTAGCATTGTTTCACCAAGCATTAAAGCAGATAATTCTTAAATATTAAGTAAAAAAAAAACCTATCAAAACAATAAGAGCTCCTCCATTTTGTCCAAATTATTTTATTATATCTTTGATGAAAAGCCTACAATCACCAGAAAATTGAATAACTTTTTTTGTTTTTATACATTTAGAGCTTTATAAACATTTCGATAATTTTGTTTTTTCAAATTATATCTCTGGAATTAACTAACATCTAGATCATAAAACAGAACATTACCAATTTCCATTTCAAAATATCTATTCTGATTGGATTAGTGTTTCCTTTTTTAGTACTTTATATCAATTGACATAAGTAATTGGATTTTTTTCCTGAATAAATTTGCTCACATTTTATTTCGAAGATCCATCCAAATCATTGCTTGTAGTCATATTCATTTTTACTGCTCCATAGAATCCCATTGCAAAATATACCATGGTTAATGCATCCTATGTACTGTTGATTGACATTTAGGTTTTTATCTTTTTGATAAAACAAATAGTGTCCATGTCTACACTACAGAGTAGATGTTTTGTACATATCTTTTATCAGCACATGAGTGCATTTTTGTTGGGTAAATACTTGAGTAGAAATTCTGAGCAAGGGGATATGGATATGTTCACACTTAACTAATGATGTCAAACTGTTTGTGTCTAAGTGTGTTACTAATATATATCTCTTCAGCAATATCTGAGAATTTCAGTTGTTTTGAATTTGGTTTGGTCTGTCTTTTATTAATTAATTAACTAACTAACTAATTATCGGTGATGTTGGTTAATGAAATCCATGTAATTTCATCTGTACATTTTAACGGTATGTATATATATATTTACGCTGTGTGTTCACCTCTCATAGTTAGATTTCCTTCTATTACCACGTATTTGACCCTTTTACCCAGTTTACCTCCCTCCTTGATATTCGCGCCTACCCTCTAGAAACCATTAGTTTGTTGTCCATGTCCATCAGTCTCTGTTTGTCAGGTTCATTCGTTGCAATTAGGTTTATATCACACAATAAATAATACTTTTTCTGTCTGGC
>NW_024343449.1:0-1319 GCF_902729225.1 Pteropus medius
AAGGTTTAGGGTTAGTGTTATTATTTGTTTATATTTTAGGATTTGGGTTAGTCTTAGGGTTAGGAATAGAATTAGGTTTCGATTAGGTTTAGTTTAAGGATTAAACTCAGGGTTAGGATTAGGGTTAGGGTTAGGGTTAGGGTTTAGGGTTATGGTTAGGGTTTGGTTTAGGTTAGGGTTCACAGTAGGGTTAGGGATAGGGTTAGGGTAAGAGTTTAGAGTTAGGATTGTTGTTAGATTTATAGTTAGGGTTAGCATTAAGTTAGTGTTAGGGTTAGGTTTAGATTAGGTTTAGGAGTAGAATTTTGGTTAGTATTAACTTTAGTTTTAGATTTAAGTTCTGAATTAGGGTTTTGTTAGAATTACAGCTAGGGTTAGAGTTAGATTGAGAGTTAATGTTAGGGTTATGGATAGGTTTAGGGTAAGGGATTGGGGTTATCGTTATTGTTAGTTTAAAATGTAGGGTTAGGCTTAGTTTTATGTTTAGGATTTAGGGTTAGTCTTAGTGTGAGGATTAGGTTAAGCTGTTAGGTTTAGGGTTAGGGTTAGGTTAGGTTTAGGTTTAGGGTTAATGTAAGAGATTAGATTTAGGATTAGTGTTAGCGTTAGTGTTAGTGTTAGTGTTAGTGTTCGGGTTAGTGTTAGGTTTAGGGTTCTTGTTAGGGTTAGGGTTAGGGTTAGGCTTAGGTTAGAGATAGGTTTACAGTTAGGATAAGAGTTTACAGTTAGGATTAGTGTTAAGGTTTAGGTTAGGGTTATGATTAGGTTAGGAAGTTAGAGTTAAGATTAGGGTTAGGTTTATGTAAGGGAAATGGGTTAGGTTTAGGGTTATGGTTAGTGTAATATTTAGGGTAAGGGTTACAATAAATTTAGGTTTAGCTTTAGTTTTAGGGCTATGATCAGGGTTATGGTTAGTGATAGGTTTAGGGTTATAATTGGGTTTAGGATTATCTGTAGTTTTAGGGTTAGGATCAGGGTTAGGGTTTATGTTCTGGTTTGGTTTAGGATTAGAGTTAGTTTTAGAGTTAATGTTAGTGTTAGGGTTAGGGTAAGGAGATAGGAATAGGTTTATTGTTACTTTGAATTTTAGGGTTAGGGTTATTCTTAGGGTTATTGGTAGAATAAGGGCTAAAATAACTTTAATTTTAAGATTAGGATTAAGGCTGCCCTTCGGGTTAGAGTTAGAGTTAGCGTAAGAGGTTACAGTTAAGATTAGTATTAGGTTTAGGATTAGTGTTAGGTTTCAGTTAGGGTTAGAGTGATGTTTAGGTTAGGGTTAGAGGAGTTAAAGTTAGGTTTAGGGTCACAGATAGTGGTAC
>NW_024343450.1:0-488 GCF_902729225.1 Pteropus medius
TGCACTTACTGCTTAATTGCAAACCAACAAGAAGCAGAAATAAGGCCCAACAGGCAAGAATAAAGCATTTGTTGGGACCAGTGCCTGATGCTTCGGTCTCTCATCTCCAGTCACCTGTCCAGGGAGCATTATAGAATTGTCTATAAAACACTGGATATCAATTCAGCCTTACATATTGAGAATAAGGAATTATCTGTGCAGGAGCTGTCTGAAGTTCATCTTTTGTTTTAAGAGAAAGAGGTACTTTAATTTTCAAGGCCCATATCAGTTTTACGAGATAAGTTTAAGCTCCTCAGGAAAACCCTCCAGTAACATTGTGAAGGTCAAGCCCTCGAAGGTAGGGAGGGCGGGTTCAGGATTCAGAGCTTAGCTACAAGCAAATGGCACCAACTCTGGACTAATGGGGAACTTAGGAAGCAGTGGTTCTCAAACTTGAGCAGCCCCCAGAATGCCCTGCAGGTCTTGTTAAGATGGAGAATGCTGGGCCC
>NW_024343451.1:0-525 GCF_902729225.1 Pteropus medius
ACTTTTTAGAATATAGTTGGTAAAATATTTCAACTATATTATATAAAAGCATATATCTTAAGCCATATATCTTTAGATAGTGTATGGGGTTAAATAGTGTAATCAAAACTGTGAATGTGACCTTATTTGTAAATAGGGTTTTATAAATGTAATGAAGTCAGATTGAGGTAATAGTGGATTAGGTTGGGCCCTAAACCCATAATGACTTGTGTCCTTCTGAAAAAAGAGAAGTTAGGAGACAGACAGAGGAAGAAGGCTATGTGACAATGCAGGCAAGAATTTGAATGGTGCAGCTGCAAGACAAAAAGTGCCAAGAATTGCAAACAACATGAGGAAGAGACAAGGAAGGGTCCTCCCTTAGAACCATTAGATGGAGCATGGGTCTGCTGACCCCTTCGTTTCTGACTTCTAACCTCCAGAATTGTGAGATAACAAATTTGTCTTATTTTAAGTTATTCAAAATTATAGTCATTTGTTATGGCAGCCCAAGGAAACTAATACAGATAATGTACAGCTATTGTTTTT
>NW_024343452.1:0-5899 GCF_902729225.1 Pteropus medius
GCCCACAGAGCCCCAAGGCCCCGGGAGGGCTGTGCATTTGCCGCAAATGAGCCTTTTCTCGGAAGTCTGCGATTCTGGCTCGAAATGGACGTCACCAGAGAGCTTTTTGCCAAAGCTACCATATACATATATATGCATATATATGTTCATCTATATGCATATATATGTATATGGTGGATTTTCAAAGGAAACCTGCCTGGACCCCTGCTCTACCACAGAAGACAGGCCGCTCCTCGCACCTCCACCTCCCCGCAGTGTGGCCACCGGGCGTTCCAGAGCCACAATTCAGCATGATCTCTTTTCATCCCAGAGGCCCCGGGGCTCCTTCCTAAGGCCTCGGCTCCTTCCCGCTTTCCGCAGTGGAAATCAGACTTCAGGACGGAAGCAGACACCTCCCTCGCCCTCACCTTTCTGCCTGGGATGGTCGTGATGGTCCCCGTGGACACATTCAAAATGAAGAAATGAAAGGCTCAGAGAGCTGATCGCAAAGCTCCTAAGGCACGGAGGCCGAATTCAGACCCACAGCTGTCTGCAGTGTCTCCCAGCTGCCCTCTTTCCAGCGGGTGACGGCCCCATGGACGGAGGGGCCAAAGCATCCCTGGCTACGCTGTCTGTGGGTGGCCCTGAACCCTGCAAGAGGATACAGAGACGAATGAGATGTAGTTTGTACCTCTAGGAGCTCAAAGTGTCAGTGAGTGCTCCTCCAACTTCGGTACCCCAGTACCCGCAGATGACCGAGCATCGCCCACGGAGCCCCAAGGCCCGGGAGGGCTGTGCATTTGCCGCAAGTGAGCCTTTTCTCGGAAGTCTGCGATTCTGGCTCAAAATGGACGTCACCAGAGAGCTTTTTGCCAAAACTACCATATACATATATATGCATATATATGTTCATCTATATGCATATATATGTATATGGTGGATTTTCGAAGGAAACCTGCCTGGAACCCTGCTCTACCACAGAAGACAGGCCGCTCCTCGCACCTCCACCTCCCCGCAGTGTGGACACCGGGCGTTCCAGAGCCACAATTCAGCATGATCTCTTTTCATCGCAGAGGCCCCGGGGATCCTTCCTAAGGCCTCGGCTCCTTCCCGCTTTCCGCAGTGGAAATCAGACTTCAGGACGGAAGCAGACACCTCCCTCGCCCTCACCTTTCTGCCTGGAATGGTCGTGATGGTCCCCGTGGACGCATTCAAAATGAAGAAATGAAAGGCTCAGAGAGCTGATGCAAAGCTCCTAAGGCACGGAGGCCGAATTTAGACCCACAGCTGTCTGCAGTGTCTCCCAGCTGACCTCTTTCCAGCGGGTGACGGCCCCCATGGACGGAGGGGCCAAAGCATCCCTGGCTACGCTGTCTGTGGGTGGCCGTGAACCCTGCAAGAGGATACAGAGACGAATGAGACCTAGTTTGTACCTCTAGGAGCTCAAAGTGTCAGTGAGTGCTCCTCCAACTTCGGTACCCAAGTACAAGCAGATGACCGAGCATCGCCCACAGAGCCCAAGGCCCCCGGAGCACTGTGCATTGGCCGCAAGTGAGCCTTTTCTCGGAAGTCTGCGATTCTGGCTCAAAATGCACGTCTGTAGAGTGCTTTTTGCCAGAGCTCCCCTAGATATATCTATGTCTATATCTTTATCTGTATCTATAGATATCTCTATATCTATCTATCTATCCATCTATCTATCTAACTATCTATCTATCTATCTATCTATCTATCTATCTATCTATGTATCTATGGATTTCTCTCTCTCTTTCTATATATATATTTATATATATATGGTGATTTTATAACAAAAGGCTGTGTTTTCCTTAGACATTTGAGATCAGACAGGCCGCTCCTAGCACCTCCACCTCCCCGCAGTGTGGACACCGGGCGTTCCAGAGCCACAATTCAGCATGATCTCTTTCCATCCCAGAGGCCCCGGGGCTCCTTCCTAAGGCCTCGGCTCCTTCCCGCTTTCCGCAGTGGAAATCAGACTTCAGGACGGAAGCAGACACCTCCCTCTCCCTCACCTTTCTGCCTGGGATGGTTGTAATGGTCCCCGTGGACGCATTCAAAATGAAGAAATGAAAGGCTCAAAGAGCTGATCGCAAAGCTCCTAAGGCACAGAGGCCGAATTCAGACTTACAATGCAGTGAAATGCAAAAGCTGACCTCTCTTTCTCCGGCGGGTGAGGCCCCATGGACGGAGGGAGCCAAAGCATCCCTGGCTGCGCTGTCTGTGGGTGGCAGTGAACCTGCAAGAGGATACAAGAGACGAATGGGGCGTAGTTTGTACCTCTAGGAGCTCAAAGTGTCGATGAGTGCTCCACTCCCAGCTTCACTACCCCCGAGTACCACTGGCAGATGACCGAGCATCGCCCACAGAGCCCCAAGGCCCCGGGAGGGCAGTGCATTTGCCGCAAGTGAGCGTTTTCTCGGAAGTCTGCGATTCTGGCTCAAAATGGACGTCACCAGAGAGCTTTTTTGCCAAAGCTACCATATACATATATATGCATATATATGTTCATCTATATGCATATATATGTATATGGTGGATTTTCGAAGGAAACCTGCGTGGACCCCTGGTCTACCACAGAAGACAGGCCGCTCCTAGCACCTCCACCTCCCGCAGTGTGGACACCGGGCGTTCCAGAGCCCCAATTCAGCATGATCTCTTTTCATCCCAGAGGCCCCGGGGCTCCTTCCTAAGGCCTCGGCTCCTTCCCGCTTTCCGCGGTGGAAATCAGACTTCAGGACGGAAGCAGACACCTACCTCGCCCTCACCTTTCTGCCTGGGATGGTCGTGATGGTCCCCGTGGACGCATTCAAAATGAAGAAATGAAAGGCTCAGAGAGCTGATCGCAAAGCTCCTAAGGCACGGAATCCGAATTCAGACCCACAACTGTCTGCAGTGTCTCCCAGCTGACCTCTTTCCAGCGGGTGACGGCCCCCATGGACGGAGGGGCCAAAGCATCCCTGGCTACGCTGTCTGTGGGTGACCCTGAACCCTGCAAGAGGATACAGAGACGAATGAGACGTAGTTTGTACCTCTAGGAGCTCAAAGTGTCAGTGAGTGCTCCTCCAACTTCGGTACCCCAGTACAAGCAGATGACCGAGCATCGCCCACAGAGCCCAAGGCCCCGGGAGCGCTGTGCATTGGCAGCAAGTGAGCCTTTTCTCGGAAGTCTGCGATTCTGGCTCGAAATGGACGTCACCAGAGAGCTTTTTGCCAAAGCTACCATATACATATATATGCATATATATGTTCATCTATATGCATATATATGTATGGTGGATTTTCGAAGGAAACCTGCCTGGACCCCTGCTCTACCACAGAAGACAGGCCGCTCCTCGCACCTCCACCTCCCGCAGTGTGGACACCGGGCGTTCCAGAGCCACAATTCAGCATGATCTCTTTTCATCCAGAGGCCCCGGGGCTCCTTCCTAAGGCCTCGGCTCCTTCCCGCTTTCCGCAGTGGAAATCAGACTTCAGGACGGAAGCAGACACCTCCCTCGCCCTCACCTTTCTGCCTGGGATGGTCGTGATGGTCCCCGTGGACGCATTCAAAATGAAGAAATGAAAGGCTCAGAGAGCTGATCGCGAAGCTCCTAAGGCACGGAGGCCGAATTCAGACCCACAGCTGTCTGCAGTGTCTCCCAGCTGACCTCTTTCCAGCTGGTGACGGCCCCCATGGACGGAGGGGCCAAAGCATCCCTGGCTACGCTGTCTGTGGGTGGCCGTAAACCCTGCAAGAGGATACAGAGACGAATGAGACGTAGTTTGTACCTCTAGGAGCTCAAAGTGTCAGTGAGTGCTCCTCCAACTTCGCTACACCAGTACCCGCAGATGACCGAGCATCGCCCACAGAGCCCCAAGGCCCCTGGAGGGCTGTGCATTTGCCGCAAGTGAGCCTTTTCTCGGAAGTCTGCGATTCTGGCTCGAAATGGACGTCACCACAGAGCTTTTTGCCAAAGCTACCATATACATATATATGCATATATATATTCATCTATATGCATATATATGTATATGGTGGATTTTCGAAGGAAACCTGCGTGGACCCCTGCTCTACCACAGGAGACAGGCCGCGCCTCGCACCTCCACCTCCCTGCAGTGTGGACACCGGGCGTTCCAGAGCCACAATTCAGCATGATCTCTTTTCATCCCAGAGGCCCCGGGGCTCCTTCCTAAGGCCTCGGCTCCTTCCCGCTTTCCGCAGTGGAAATCAGACTTCAGGACGGAAGCAGACACCTCCCTCGCCCTACCTTTCTGCCTGGGATGGTCGTGATGGTCCCCGTGGACGCATTCAAAATGAAGAAATGAAAGGCTCAGAGAGCTGATCGCAAAGCTCCTAAGGCACGGAGGCCGAATTCAGACCCACTGCTGTCTGCAGTGTCTCCCAGCTGACCTCTTTCCAGCGGGTGACGGCCCCCATGGACGGAGGGGCCAAAGTATCCCTGGCTACGCTGTCTGTGGGTGGCCGTGAACCCTGCAAGAGGATACAGAGACGAATGAGACGTAATTTGTACCTCTAGGAGCTCAAAGTGTCAGTGAGTACTCCTCCAACTTCGCTACCCCAGTACCCGCAGATGACCGAGCATCGCCCACAGAGCCCCAAGGCCCCGGGAGGGCTGTGCATTTGCCGCAAGTGAGCCTTTTCTCGGAAGTCTGCGATTCTGGCTCGAAATGGACGTCACCAGAGAGCTTTTTGTCAAAGCTACCATATACATATATATGCATATATATGTTCATCTATATGCATATATATGTATATGGTGGATTTTCGAAGGAAACCTGCGTGGACCCCTGGTCTACCACAGAAGACAGGCCGCTCCTAGCACCTCCACCTCCCGCAGTGGGGACACCGGGCGTTCCAGAGCCACAATTAGCATGATCTCTTTTTCACCTGGCAGAGGCCCCTGCCTTTCCTAAGGCTCTGCTCCTTCCTGCCTTTTCCTGCGAGTGGAAATCAGAATGACTAGGAAAGTGCAGCCGCCTCACCTTTCTGCCTGGGATGGTGTGATGGTCCCCGTGGACGCATTCAAAATGAAGAAATGAAAGGCTCAGAGAGCTGATCGCAAAGCTCCTAAGGCACGGAGGCCGAATTCAGACCCACAGCTGTCTGCAGTGTCTCCCAGCTGACCTCTTTCCAGCGGGTGACGGCCCCCATGGACGGAGGGGCCAAAGCATCCCTGGCTACGCTGTCTGTGGTGGCCGTGAACCCTGCAAGAGGATACAGAGACGAATGAGACGTAGTTTGTACCTCTAGGAGCTCAAAGTGTCAGTGAGTGCTCCTCCAACTTCGCTACCCCAGTACCCGCAGATGACCGAGCATCGCCCACAGAGCCCCAAGGCCCCGGGAGGGCTGTGCATTTGCCGCAAGTGAGCCTTTTCTGGAAGTCTGCGATTCTGGCTCGAAATGGACGTCACCAGAGAGCTTTTTGCCAAAGCTACCATATACATATATATGCATATATATGTTCATCTATATGCATATATATGTATATGGTGGATTTTCGAAGCAAACCTGCGTGGACCCCTGCTCTACCACAGAAGACAGGCCGCTCCTCGCACCTCCACCTCCCCGCAGTGTGGACACTGGGCGTTCCAGAGCCACAATTCAGCATGATCTCTTTTCATCCCAGAGGCCCCGGGGCTCCTTCCTAAGGCCTCGGCTCCTTCCCGCTTTCCGCAGTGGAAATCAGACTTCAGGACGGAAGCAGACACCTCCTCGCCCTCACCTTTCTGCCTGGGATGGTCGTGATGGTCCCCGTGGACGCATTCAAAATGAAGAAATGAAAGGCTCAGAGAGCTGATCGCAAAGCTCCTAAGGCACGGAGGCCGAATTCAGACCCACAGCTGTCTGCAGTGTCTACCAGCTGACCTCTTTCCAGCGGGAGACGGCCCCCATGGACGGAGG
>NW_024343453.1:0-792 GCF_902729225.1 Pteropus medius
TCATAATTAAAATGGGCATAATAATATTACCTACTTTTAGGGTTATTGGCAAGGATATTTATTTTTATTAACAAAATAATAAATTCAGAATAAGAAAAAAGTTGAATGTAAAAAAAGAAAAAGAAAAAAATGAGGTATATCTTTTAATAAAAGACCTGAGAAAGAATAGTCTGAATGAACCCTCTCCATAATTTGAGGTTTCCTTCTAAAAAACAATTTAAAATGTCTCGATCAAGAAAAATGTAAATTTGAAAGAGACAGAATCCTCCTTTGAAGGTCCTGATCCCCTAAGGCTATCAGGGTAACGACAATTCACTTTTTTAAATTAATTAATTAATTGATTGATTGATTGATTAATTAATTAATTTTTATATATATATATATATTTTTTTTTTGTTATTGACATTGGTATGTTGGTGCCAGTCGTGTTGGTCTGATCTGTGCACACGTGTGTATATGTGTTTAACAAACATTAACCTTCCCAGAGAAAGAAATGAGGAACAGGAACTTTGGCTATTCTCTCCAGCAGGGAAAGTCTGCAGCTGGAGGTCTTCAGAGAAAGCCTTTGTCTCTTTTGTGCAATTACAAAGCATAATGACAGGGGAAGTTACAACAAAGGAGGCTAATGCAACTTAAGTGACTTTTATTAACCACTATGACCACACATCTCCTCAGAACCATTAGGCAAAGTCTTTCACTCCAACCTGTGTCTGCTGGGATTCCTTCTCAGCATCATTAGGTGGCAACTGTCAGAGGCAACTCTTCTATCCACCACGGTGAAATGAGACAACC
>NW_024343454.1:0-8394 GCF_902729225.1 Pteropus medius
TGCTGGGAGCGGCCTGGCTTCTCTGGTAGACAAGGGTCCACACAGGTTTTCTTCGAAAATCCACCATATACATATATATGCATATAGATGAACATATATATGCATATATATGTATATGGTAGATCTGGCAAAAAGCTCTCTAATGACGTCCATTTTGAGCCGGAACTACAGACTTTCGAGATACGGCTCACTTGCGGCAAATTCACGGCCCTCCCGGCGCCTCGGGGCTCTGAGGGCGATGCTCGGTCGTCTGCTGGTACTGGGGTACAGAAGTTGCAGAAGCACTCACTGACACTTTGAGCCCCTAGAGGTTCAAACGGCGTGTCATTGCTCTCTGTATCCTCAGGGTGCAGAGCTCCAGGCCACCCACAGACAGCGGACCCAGGGAGGCTTTGGCCCCTCCGTCCCTTGAGGCCGTCACCCGCTGGAAAGAGGTCAGTTGGGGGACACTGCAGACAGCTGTGGGTCTGATTTCGGCCTCCGGGCCTTATGAGCTTTGCGATCACCTCTTTGAGCCTTTCATTTCTTCATTTTGAATGCGTCCACGGGGACCATTACGACCATCCCAGGTAGAAAGGTGACGGAGAGGGAGGTGTCTGCTTCCGTCCTGAAGTCTGATTTCCAATGAGGAAAGCAGGAAGGAGCAGAGGCCTTAGGAAGGAGCCCCGGGGCCTCTGGGATGAAAAGAGATCATGCTGAATTGTGGCTCTGTATCGCCAGTGTCCACACTCCGGGGAGGTGGAGGTGCTGGGAGCGGCCTGTCTTCTCTGGTAGACCAGGGTCCACACAGGTTTCTTCGAAAATCCACCATATACATATATAAAGAGTAGATGAACATATATATGGTTTATACATATATGGTAGATCTGGGCAGCCTCTAAAACTCTAATGACGTCCATTTTGAGCCGGAACTGCAGACTCTTTGAGATCTGGCTCACTTGCGGCAAATTCATTCGGCCCTCCCGCTTCTCGGGGCCTGAGGGCGGTGCTCGATCGTCTGCGGGTACTGGGGTACAGAAGTTGCAGAAGCACTCACTGACACTTTGAGCCCCTAGAGGTACGAACGGCGTCTCATTCCTCTCTGTATCCTCGTGCAGAGCTCCAGGCCACACACAGACAGCGGACCCAGGGAGGCTTTGGCCCCTCCGTCCCTGGAGGCCGTCACCCGCTGGAAAGAGGTCAGTGGGGGAACACTGCAGACAGCTGTGGGTCTGATTTCGGCCTCCGTGCCTTATGAGCTTTGCGATCACCTCTTCGAGCCTTTCATTTCTTCATTTTGAATGCGTCCACGGGGACCATTACGACCATCCCAGGCAGAAAGGTGACGGAGAGGGAGGTGTCTGCTTCCGTCCTGAAGTCTGATTTCCAATGGGAAAGCAGGAAGGAGCAGAGGCCTTAGGAAGGAGCCCCGGGGCCTCTGGGATGAAAAGAGATCATGCTGAATTGTGGCTCTGTATCGCCCAGTGTCCACACTCAGGGGAGGTGGAGGTGCTGGGAGCGGCCTGTCTTCTCTGGTAGACCAGGGTCCACACAGGTTTCCTTCGAAAATCCACCATATACATATATGCATATAGATGAACATATATATGCATATATATGTATATGGTAGATCTGGCAAAAAGCTCTCTAGTGACGTCCATTTTGAGCCGGAACTGCAGACTTTCGAGATTCGGCTCACTTGCGGCAAATTCACGGCCCTCGCGGCGCCTCGGGGCTCTGAGGGCGGTGCTCGGTCGTCTGCGGGTACTGGGGTACAGAAGTTGCAGAAGCCCTCACTGACACTTTGAGCCCCTAGAGGTACAAACGGCGTCTCATTCCTCTCTGTATCCTCAGGTGCAGAGCTCCGACACCACAGACAGCGGACCCAGGGAGGCTTTGGCCCCTCCGTCCCTGGAGGCCGTCACCGCTGGAAAAGAGGTCAGTTGGGGGACACTGCAGACAGCTGTGGGTCTGACTTCGGCCTCCGTGCCTTAGGAGCTTTGCGATCAGCTCTTTGAGCCTTTCATTTCTTCATTTTGAATGCGTCCGTGGGGACCATTACGACCATCCCAGGCAGAAAGGTGAGGGAGAGGGAGGTGTCTGCTTCCGTCCTGAAGTCTGATTTCCAATGCGGAAAGCAGGAAGGAGCAGAGGCCTTAGGAAGGAGCCCCGGGGCCTCTGGGATGAAAAGAGATCATGCTGAATTGTGGCTCTGTATCGCCCAGTGTCCACACTCCCGGGAGGTGGAGGTGCTGGGAGCGGCCTGTCTTCTCTGGTAGACCAGGGTCCACACAGGTTTCCTTCGAAAATCCACCATATACATATATATGCATATAGATGAACATATATATGCATATATATGTATATGGTAGATCTGGCAAAAAGCGCTCTAATGACGTCCATTTTGAGCCGGAACTGCAGACTTTCGAGATACGGCTCACTTGCGGCAAATTCACGGCCCTCCCGGCGCCTCGGGGCTCTGAGGGCGATGCTCGGTCGTCTGCGGGCACTGGGGTTCAGAAGTTGCCGAAGCACTCACTGACACTTTGAGCCCCTAGAGGTACAAACGGCGTCTCATTGCTCTCTGTATCCTCAGGGTGCAGAGCTCCAGGCCACCCACAGACAGCGGACCCAGGGAGGCTTTGGCCCCTCCGTCCCTGGAGGCCGACACCCGCTGGAAAGAGGTCAGTTGGGGACACTGCAGACAGCTGTGGGTCTGATTTCGGCCTCCGGGCCTTATGAGCTTTGCGATCACCTCTTCGAGCCTTTCATTTCTTCATTTTGAATGCGTCCACGGGGACCATTACGACCATCCCAGGTAGAAAGGTGACGGAGAGGGAGGTGGCTGCTTCCGTCCTGAAGTCTGATTTCCAATGGGGAAAGCAGGAAGGAGCAGAGGCCTTAGGAAGGAGCCCCGGGGCCTCTGGGATGAAAAGAGATCATGCTGAATTGTGGCTCTGTATCGCCCAGTGTCCACACTCCGGGGTGGTGGAGGTGCTGGGAGCGGCCTGTCTTCTCTGGTAGACCAGGGTCCACACAGGTTTCCTTCGAAAATCCACCATATACATATATATGCATATAGATGAACATATATATGCATATATATGTATATGGTAGATCTGGCAAAAAGCTCTCTAATGACGTCCATTTGGAGCCGGAACTGCAGACTTTCGAGATACGGCTCACTTGCGGCAAATTCACGGCCCTCCCGGCGCCTCGGGGCTCTGAGGGCTCGAGGCGGTGCCTGGTCGCTCATGGAATCTGTACTGGGGTTCAGGAAGTTGCAGAAGCACTCACTGACACTTTGAGCCCCTAGAGGTACAAACGGCGTCTCATTCCTCTCTGTATCCTCGTGCAGAGCTCCTCCAGGCCACCACAGACAGCCCGGACTGGGGAGGCTTTGGCCTCCGTCCCTGGAGGCCGTCACCCGCTGGAAAAGAGGTCAGTTGGGGGACACTGCAGACAGCTGTGGGTCTGATTTCGGCCTCAGGGCCTTATGAGCTTTGCGATCACCTCTTCGAGCCTTTCATTTCTTCATTTTGAATGCGTCCACGGGGACCATTACGACCATCCCAGGCAGAAAGGTGACGGAGAGGGAGGTGTCTGCTTCCGTCCTGAAGTCTTATTTCCAATGGGGAAAGCAGGAAGGAGCAGAGGCCTTAGGAAGGAGCCCCGGGGCCTCTGGGATGAAAAGAGATCATGCTGAATTGTGGCTCTGTATCGCCCAGTGTCCACACTCCGGGGAGGTAGAGGTGCTGGGAGCGGCCTGTCTTCTCTGGTAGACCAGGGTCCACACAGGTTTCCTTCGAAAATCCAACCTATACATATATATGCATATAGATGAACATATATATGCATATATATGTATGTGGTAGATCTGGCAAAAAGCTCTCTAATGACGTCCATTTTGAGCCGGAACTGCAGACTTTCGAGATACGGCTCACTTGCGGCAAATTCACGGCCCTCCCGGCGCCTCGGGGCTCTGAGGGCGATGCTCGGTCGTCTGCGTGTACTGGGGTTCAGAAGTTGCAGAAGCACTCACTGACACTTTGAGCCCCTAAGGTACAAACAGCGTCTCATTCCTCTCTGTATCCTCAGGGTGCAGAGCTCCAGGCCACCCACAGACAGCGGACCCAGGGAGGCTTTGGCCCCTCCGTCCCTGGAGGCCGTCACCCGCTGGAAAGAGGTCAGTTGGGGACACTGCAGACAGCTGTGGGTCTGATTTCGGCCTCCGGGCCTTATGAGCTTTGCGATCACCTCTTCGAGCCTTTCATTTCTTCATTTTGAATGCCTCCACGGGGACCATTACGACCATCCCAGGCAGAAAGGTGACGGAGAGGGAGGTGTCTGCTTCCGTCCTGAAGTCTGATTTCCAATGGGGAAAGCAGGAAGGAGCAGAGGCCTTAGGAAGGAGCCCCAGGGCCTCTGGGATGAAAAGAGATCATGCTGAATTGTGGCTCTGTATCGCCCAGTGTCCACACTCCGGGGAGGTGGAGGGGCTGGGAGCGGCCTGTGTTCTCTGGTAGACCAGGGTCCACACAGGTTTCCTTCGAAAATCCACCATATACATATATATGCATATAGATGAACATATATATGCATATATATGTATATGGTAGATCTGGCAAAAAGCTCTCTAATGAAGTCCATTTTGAGCCTGAACTGCAGACTTTCGAGATACGGCTCACTTGCGGCAAATTCACGGCCCTCCCGGCGCCTCGGGGCTCTGAGGGCGGTGCTCGGTCGTCTGTGGGTATATATATGTATATATATATGTTTATATATATATATATAGAGAGAGAGAGAGAGAGAGAGAGAAAGAGTGATAGAAATAGACAGATACATAGATAGATAGGTAGATAGAGAGAGAGAGAGAAACAGAGAAAGAGAGAGAGATAGATATATAGAGATATCTATAGTTTCAGATACAGATATAGATATAGCTATATCTAGGGAAGCTCTGGCACAAAGCACTCTACAGACGTCCATTTTGAGCCGGAACTGCAGACTTCCGAGATACGGCTCACTTGCGGCAAATTCACGGCCCTCCCGGTGCCTCGGGGCTCTGAGGGCGATGCTCGGTCGTCTGCGGGTACTGGGGTTCAGAAGTTGCAGAAGCACTCACTGACACTTTGAGCCCCTAAGGTACAAACAGCGTCTCATTCCTCTCTGTATCCTCAGGGTGCAGAGCTCCCGGCCACCCACAGACAGCGGCCCCAGGGAGGCTTTGGCCCCTCCGTCCCTGGAGGCCGTCACCCGCTAGAAAGAGGTCAGTTGGGGGACACTGCAGACAGCTGTGGGTCTGATTTCGGCCTCCGGGCCTTATGAGCTTTGTGATCACCTCTTCGAGCCTTTCATTTCTTCATTTTGAATGCGTCCACGGGGACCATTACGACCATCCAGGCAGAAAGGTGAGGGCGAGGGAGGTGTCTGCTTCCGTCCTGAAGTCTGATTTCCACTGCGGAAAGCGGGAAGGAGCCGAGGCCTTAGGAAGGAGCCCCGGGGCCTCTGGGATGAAAAGAGATCCTGCTGAATTGTGGCTCTGGAACGCCCGGTGTCCACACTCCGGGGAGGTGGAGGTGCTGGGAGCGCCTGTCTTCTCTGGTAGACCGGGGTCCACACAGGTTTCCTTCGAAAATCCACCATATACATATATATGCATATAGATGAACATATATATGCATATATATGTATATGGTAGATCTGGCAAAAAGCTCTCTAATGACGTCCATTTTGAGCCGGAACTGCAGACTTTTGAGATACGGCTCACTTGCGGCAAATTCACGGCCCTCCCGGCGCCTCGGGGCTCTGAGGGCGATGCTCGGTCGTCTGCGGGCACTGGGGTTCAGAAGTTGCAGAAGCACTCACTGACACTTTGAGCCCCTAGAGGTACAAACGGCGTCTCATTGCTCTCTGTATCCTCAAGGTGCAGAGCTCCAGGCCACCCACAGACAGCGGACCCAGGGAGGCTTTGGCCCCTCCGTCCCTGGAGGCCGTCACCCGCTGGAAAGAGGTCAGTTGGGGGACACTGCAGACAACTGTGGGTCTGATTTCGGCCTCCGGGCCTTATGAGCTTTGCGATCACCTCTTCGAGCCTTTCATTTCTTCATTTTGAATGCGTCCACGGGGACCATTACGACCATCCCAGGCAGAAAGGTGAGGGAGAGGGAGGTGTCTGCTTCCGTCCTGAAGTCTGATTTCCACTGCGGAAAGCGGAAGGAGCCGAGGCCTTAGGAAGGAGCCCCGGGGCCTCTGGGATGAAAAGAGATCATGCTGAATTGTGGCTCTGGAACGCCCGGTGTCCACACTCCGGGGAGGTGGAGGTGCTGGGAGCGGCCTGTCTTCTCTGGTAGACCAGGGTCCACACAGGTTTCCTTCGAAAATCCACCATATACATATATATGCATATAGATGAACATATATATGCATATATATGTATATGGTAGATCTGGCAAAAAGCTCTCTAATGACGTCCATTTTGAGCCGGAACTGCAGACTTTCGAGATACGGCTCACTTGCGGCAAATTCACGGCCCTCCCGGCGCCTCGGGGCTCTGAGGGCGATGCTCGGTCGTCTGCGGGTACTGGGGTTCAGAAGTTGCAGAAACACTCACTGACACTTTGAGCCCCTAGAGGTACAAACGGCGTCTCATTGCTCTCTGTATCCTCAGGGTGCAGAGCTCCAGGCCACCCACAGACAGCGGACCCAGGGAGGCTTTGGCCCCTCCGTCCCTGGAGGCCGTCACCCGCTGGAAAGAGGTCAGTTGGGGACACTGCAGACAGCTGTGGGTCTGATTTCGGCCTCCGGGCCTTATGAGCTTTGCGATCACCTCTTCGAGCCTTTCATTTCTTCATTTTGAATGCGTCCACGGGGACCATTACGACCATCCCAGGCAGAAAGGTGACGGAGAGGGAGGTGTCTGCTTCCGTCCTGAAGTCTGATTTCCAATGGGGAAAGCAGGAAGGAGCAGAGGCCTTAGGAAGGAGCCCCGGGGCCTCTGGGATGAAAAGAGATCATGCTGAATTGTGGCTCTGTATCGCCCAGTGTCCACACTCCGGGGAGGTGGAGGTGCTGGGAGCGGCCTGTCTTCTCTGGTAGACCAGGGTCCACAGGTTTCCTTCGAAAATCCACCATATACATATATATGCATATAGATGAACATATATATGCATATATATGTATATGTTAGATCTGGCAAAAAGCTCTCTAATGACGTCCATTTTGAGCCGGAACTGCAGACTTTCGAGATACGGCTCACTTGCGGCAAATTCACGGCCCTCCCGGCGCCTCGGGGCTCTGAGGGGCGATGCTCGGTCGTCTGCGGGTACTGGGGTACAGAAGTTGCAGAAGCACTCACTGACACTTTGAGCCCCTAAGGTACAAACAGCGTCTCATTCCTCTCTGTATTCTCAGGGTGCAGAGCTCCCGGCCACCCACAGACAGCGGACCCAGGGAGGCTTTGGCCCCTCCGTCCCTGGAGGCCGTCACCCGCTGGAAAGAGGTCAGGTGGGGGACACTGCAGACAGCTGTGGGTCTGATTTCGGCCTCCGGGCCTTATGAGCTTTGCGATCACCTCTTCGAGCCTTTCATTTCTTCATTTTGAATGCGTCCACGGGGACCATTACGACCATCCCAGGCAGAAAGGTGAGGGAGAGGGAGGTGTCTGCTTCAGTCCTGAAGTCTGATTTCCACTGCGGAAAGCGGGAAGGAGCCGAGGCCTTAGGAAGGAGCCCCGGGCCTCTGGGATGAAAAGAGATCATGCTGAATTGTGGCTCTGGAACGCCCGGTGTCCACACTGCGGGGAGGTGGAGGTGCGAGGAGCGGCCTGTCTTCTGTGGTAGAGCAGGGGTCCAGGCAGGTTTCCTTGAAAATCCACCATATACATATATATGCATATAGATGAACATATATATGCATATATATGTATATGGTAGATCTGGCAAAAAGCTCTCTAATGAAGTCCATTTTGAGCTGGAACTGCAGACTTTCGAGATACGGCTCACTTGCGGCAAATTCACGGCCCTCCCGGCGCCTCGGGGCTCTGAGGGCGGTGCTCGGTCGTCTGCGGGTATATATATGTATATATATATGTATATATATATATATATATAGAGAGAGAGAGAGAGAGAGAGAAAGAGTGATAGAAATAGACAGATACATAGATAGATAGATAGATAGAGAGAGAGAGAGAAACAGAGAAAGAGAGAGAGATAGAGATATAGAGATATCTATAGTTTCAGATACAGATATAGATATAGCTATATATAGGGAAGCTCTGGCACAAAGCACTCTACAGACGTCCATTTTGAGCCGGAACTGCAGACTTCCGAGATACGGCTCACTTGCGGCAAATTGACGGCCCTCCCGGCGCCTCGGGGCTCTGAGGGCGATGCTCGGTCGTCTGCGGGTACTGGG
>NW_024343455.1:0-406 GCF_902729225.1 Pteropus medius
GCGCCCGGTGGTCGAGATACCTGTTCCCACTGCCGCAGTGATTCGCTAACGTCATTAACATTCAGGCTGACACGGAAGGGGGCGGTTCAAATCCCCGTGACTGTATTTAGAGGCCTCCTGATGAAAAACCATCGCCTTTCAAGCCACACAGCTTTCTGTAATTAGAAGAGAGATTATTATTCACGTCAGACATTTTTCCTCCTCAGATGTCTGTGCTTTATACAATGTTATCGTGGAAACGCATTTGCTTGGGCTGGACCACACACGGAGCAGGCATCAGAGTCAGGGGGGTGTGAGCAGGGTACCTGCTGTGTCCTCACCTGCCCCGTGCCGCAGAGAGAGGACAGTGCCACCGCAAGCCCCCCACCCTACAGCCCACCCTGATGCTGCCACAAACCACTGGGTG
>NW_024343456.1:0-4210 GCF_902729225.1 Pteropus medius
AAGGCTCAGAGAGAGCTGGTCACCAAAAGCTCTAAGGCACAGGCCAATTCAGACCCCCAGCTACTCTGCAGTGTCTCCCAGCTGACCTCACTTTCCAGCGGGTGGCAGCCGCCACACCACCATGGGCCGGAGGGCCGAAAAACATCCTGGAGTACCGCTGTCTGTGTGGGTGGCCTGAACCCTGCAAGAGGATACAGAGACGAATGAGACGTAGTTTGTCCCTCTAGGAGCTCAAAGTGTCAGTGAGTGCTCCTCCAACTTCGGTACCCCGGTACCCGCAGATGACCGAGCATCGCAAACAGAGCCCCAAGGCGCTGGGAGGGCTGTGCATTTGCCGCAAGTGAGCCGTTTCTCGGAAGTCTACGATTCTGGCTCAAAATGCACGTCTGTAGAGTGCTTTTTGCCAGAGCTCCCCTAGATATATCTATATCTATATCTTTATCTGTATCTATAGATATCTCTATATCTATCTATCAATCCATCTGTCTATCTAACTATCTATCTATCTATCTATCTATGTATCTATGGATTTCTCTCTCTCTTTCTATATATATATTTATATATCTATGGTGTTTTTTATAACAAAAGGCTGTGTTTTCCTTAGACATTTGAGATCAGGCAGGCCGCTCCTAGCACCTCAACCTCCCCGCAGTGTGGACACCGGGCGTTCCAGAGCCACAATTCAGCATGATCTCTTTTCATCCCAGAGGCCCCGGGGCTCCTTCCTAAGGCCTCCGCTCCCTCCCGCTTTCCGCAGTGGAAATCAGACTTCAGGACGGAAGCGGACACCTCCCTCTCCCTCACATTTCTGCCTGGGATGGTCGTAATGGTCCCCGTGGACGCATTCAAAATGAAGAAATGAAAGGCTCAGAGAGCTGATCGCAAAGCTCCTAAGGCACGGAAGCCGAATTCAGACCCACAGCTGTCTGCAGTGTCTCCCTGCTGACCTCTTTCCAGCGGGTGACGGCCGCCATGGACGGAGGGGCCAAAGCATCCCTGGGTACGCTGTCTGTGGGTGGCCCTGAACCCTGCAAGAGGATACAGAGACGAATGAGACGTAGTTTGTACCTCTAGGAGCTCAAAGTGTCAGTGAGTGCTCCTCCAACTTCGCTACCCCAGTACCCGCAGATGACCGAGCATCGCCCACAGAGCCCAAAGGCCCCGGGAGGGCTGTGCATTTGCCGCAAGTGAGCCTTTTCTCGGAAGTCTGTGATTCTGGCTCGAAATGGACGTCACCAGAGAGCTTTTTGCCAAAGCTACCATATATATATATATGCATATATATGTTCATCTATATGCATATATATGTATATGGTGGATTTTCGAAGGAAACCTGCCTGGACCCCTGCTCTACCACAGAAGACAGGCGGCTCCTCGCACCTCCACCTCCCCGCAGTGTGGACACCGGGCGTTCCAGAGCCACAATTCAGCATGATCTCTTTTCATCCAGAGGCCCCGGGGCTCCTTCCTAAGGCCTCGGCTCCTTCCCGCTTTCCGCAGTGGAAATCAGACTTCAGGACGGAAGCAGACACCTCCCTCGCCCTCACCTTTCTGCCTGGGATGGTCGTGATGGTCCCCGTGGACGCATTCAAAATGAAGAAATGAAAGGCTCAGAGAGCTGATCGCAAAGCTCCTAAGGCACGGGGCCGAATTCAGACCCACAGCTGTCTGCAGTGTCTCCCAGCTGACCTCTTTCCAGCGGGTGACGGCCCCCATGGACGGAGGGGCCAAAGCATCCCTGGCTACGCTGTCTGTGGGTGGCCCTGAACCCTGCAAGAGGATACAGAGACGAATGAGACGTAGTTTGTCCCTCTAGGAGCTCAAAGTGTCAGTGAGTGCGCCTCCAACTTCGGTACCCCGGTACCCGCAGATGACCGAGCATCGCAAACAGAGCCCCAAGGCCCCGGGAGGGCTGTGCATTTGCCGCAAGTGAGCCGTTTCTCGGAAGTGTACGATTCTGGCTCAAAATGCACGTCTGTAGAGTGCTTTTTGCCAGAGCTCCCCTAGATATATCTATATCTATATCTTTATCTGTATCTATAGATATCTCTATATCTATCTATCCATCCATCTGTCTATCTAACTATCTATCTATCTATCTATCTATCTATGTATCTATGGATTTCTCTCTCTCTTTCTATATATATATTTATATATATATGGTGATTTTTATAACAAAAGGCTGTGTTTTCCTTAGACATTTGAGATCAGACAGGCCGCTCCTAGCACCTCAACCTCCCCGCAGTGTGGACACCGGGCGTTCCAGAGCCACAATTCAGCATGATCTCTTTACATCCCAGAGGCCCCAGGGCTCCTTCCTAAGGCCTCGGCTCCTTCCCGCTTTCCGCAGTGGAAATCAGACTTCAGGACGGAAGCAGACACCTCCCTCGCCCTCACCTTTCTGCCTGGGATGGTCGTGATGGTCCCCGTGGACGCATTCAAAATGAAGAAATGAAAGGCTCAGAGAGCTGGTCGCAAAGCTCCTAAGGCACGGAGGCCGAATTCAGACCCACAGCTGTCTGCAGTGTCTCCCAACTGAACTCTTTCCAGCGGGTGGCGGCCGCCATGGACGCAGGGTCCAAAGCATCCCTGGGTACGCTGTCTGTGGGTGGCCCTGAACCCTGCAAGAGCATACAGAGACGAATGAGACGTAGTTTGTACCTCTAGGAGCTCAAAGTGTCAGTGAGTGCTCCTCCAACTTCGGTACCCCAGTACAAGCAGATGACCGAGCATCGCCCACAGAGCCCAAGGCCCCGGGAGCGCTGTGCATTGGCCGCAAGTGAGCCTTTTCTCGGAAGTCTGCGATTCAGGCTCGAAATGGACGTCACCAGAGAGCTTTTCGCCAAAGCTACCATACATATATATGCATATATATATTCATCTATATGCATATATATGTATATGGTGGATTTTCGAAGGAAACCTGGGTGGACCCCTGGTCTACCAGAGAAGGCAGGCCGCTCCCAGCACCTCCACCTCCCATGAGTGTGGACACCGGGCGTTCCAGAGCCACAATTCAGCAGGAACTCTTTTCATCCCAGAGGCCCCGGGGCTCCTTCCTGAGGCCTCTGCTCCTTCCTGCTTTCCGCATTGGAAATCAGACTTCAGGACGGAAGCAGCCACCTCCCTCTCCCTCACCTTTCTGCCTGGGATGGTGTTGATGGTCCCATTGAGGCATTCAAAATAGGAAGAAATGCCTGAAAGGCTCAGAGAGCTGAAGTCATAAAGCTCCTAAGGCACAGAGGCCGAATTCAGACCCACAGCTGTCTGCAGTGTCTCCCAGCTGAACTCTTTCCAGCGGGTGACGGCCCCCATGGACGGAGGGGCCAAAGCATCCCTGGCTACGCTCTCTGTGGGTGGCCGTGAACCCTGCAAGAGGATACAGAGACGGATGAGACGTAGTTTGTACCTCTAGGAGCTCAAAGTGTCAGTGAGCGCTCCTCCAACTTCGCTACCCCAGTACCCGCAGATGACCGAGCATCGCCCACAGAGCCCCAAGGCCCCGGGAGGGCTGTGCATTTGCCGCAAGTGAGCCTTTTCTGGGAAGTCTGCGATTCTGGCTCAAAATGGACGTCACCAGAGAGCTTTTTGCCAAAGCTACCATATACATATATATGCATATATATGTTCATCTATATGCATATATATGTATATGGTGGATTTTCGAAGGAAACCTGCCTGGACCCCTGCTCTACCACAGGAGACAGGCAGCTCCTCGCACCTCCACCTCCCCGCAGTGTGGACACCGGGCGTTCCAGAGCCACAATTCAGCATGATCTCTTTTCATCCCAGAGGCCCCGGGGCTCCTTCCTAAGGCCTCGGCTCCTTCCCGCTTTCCGCAGTGGAAATCAGACTTCAGGACGGAAGCAGACACCTCCCTCGCCTCACCTTTCTGCCTGGGATGGTCGTGATGGTCCCCGTGGACGCATTCAAAATGAAGAAATGAAAGGCTCAGAGAGCTGATCGCAAAGCTCCTAAGGCACGGAGGCCGAATTCAGACCCACAGCTGTCTACAGTGTCTCCCAGCTGACCTCTTTCCAGCGGGTGACGGCCCCCATGGACGGAGGGGCCAAAGCATCCCTGGCTACGCTGTCTGTGGGTGGCCGTGAACCCTGCAAGAGGATACAGAGACGAATGAGACGTAGTTTGTACCTCTAGGAGCTCAAGGTGTCAGTGAGTGCTCCTCCAACTTCGCTCCCCCAGTACCCGC
>NW_024343457.1:0-467 GCF_902729225.1 Pteropus medius
ACAGAATTACAGACCAATTATTTAAGAAAAAAAAGTTCCTTTCCAAGTGATTTAGCAATTTCATAACTGTAAACTAAATATACTACAGTGAGATCTTAAATTGTTTAATATTTTTTAAACCATAAGTTTACTAATATCAGTGGAAATACTGTATTCAGAAACACCAGAAAGTCAAGACTAAGTGAGCTAAGGCCACTTGGTTCTTAGTAAGAGGAGAAATCATGTTTTTCTTTGTTCTTTTAGAAACTGGTTAACGTAAACAGTCCCAAAGTGTTCCTTCTAATTAGAAAATTTATAAGCTTCGGCAAATGACTATGCACTTGGTTAATGGTGTTATCATTCTGAGTCCTTAGTTCAAATCTTAGCATATAGAGAGAACAGAACTTTTCTCTCTACATGCTAAGCAAAAAAAAAAAAAAAAAAAAAAAAAAAAAAAAAAAAAAAAAAAAAAAAAAAAAAAAAAAAAA
>NW_024343458.1:0-3803 GCF_902729225.1 Pteropus medius
AAAGTTATGATTGACTTTAGTTTTAGGGTTAGGATCAGGGTTAGGTTTAATGTTAGGTTTAGGGTTAGCGTTAGGTTTAGTTTTACAGTTAACGTTAGGGTTAGAATTAGGTTTCGTGTAAGGGATTAGGGTCAGGGTTATTTTTAATTTAAAATTTATGTTTAGAGTTATGATTAGGGTATGGGTTAAAATTAGGGTTGGTTTAACTTTACTTTCAAGATTACGATCACTGTTAGAGTTATTGTTAGGGTTAGTGTTAGAGGTTAGAGTTAGGATTAGTTTAGGTTTAGGTTTAGGTTTTCGGTTAGGTGAGGGTTAGAGTTAGGTTTACGTTAGGGTTAGAATTATGATTAGGTTTAGGGTAATAGGTTACAGATAGTATTAGTTTTAGAGTTACGATTTGTTTAGGGTAGGGTAAGAGGTTAAATTTAGGATTAGTGTTAGGTTTAGGTTAGGATTAGGGTTAGTGTTAGAGTTAGTGTTAGCGTTAGTGTTAGCATTAGGCATAGGGTTAGTTTAAGGTAAGGTGTAAGGTTAGGATTATTATTAGTGTATAATAGGGTTAGGTTTAAATCAAGTTAGGAATAGCTTTAATTTTAGAGTTAGGATCAGGATTATCGTAGTGTTAGTTAGGTTTAGAATTTGGGTTAGGAATAGCTTTAGATTTAGGGTTAGGGTAAGGGTAATGGTTAATATAGGGTTAAGGTTTGTTTTAGAGTTAAGTTAGACTTATAGTTAGGTATAGGTTAAGGGTGTATGGTTACGGTTATTGTTAGTATTAAATTTATGGTTAGGTATAGTGTAAGGGTTAGGGTTAGAATTATGATTACGTTAAGCTTTAGTTTTAGGATTAAGGTCAAGATTAAGGTTAGTTTTAGGAATAAGATTACCGTTAGTGTTCAAGTTAGATTGAATTTAGTGGTAGGTTTATGGTTAGGTTTGGTGTTACGGCTAGGTTTAGGTTAGGTTTAGGGATAGGGTTAGAGTTAGGGTTACGGTTCGGGTTAGGGTTAGGGTTTGGGTTAGTGTTAACATAAGAATTTAGAGTTAGGATTTGAGTTAATATTCGGTTTAGGTTAGGGTTAGGTTAGCGTTAGGGTTACCGTTAGGGTTCATGTTAGTTTTAGTTTAGCTGTAGATTCATGATTATGTTTAGGGTTAGGGTTATGTTTAGGTTAGGGTAAGGGTTCGGGTTAGTTTTAGAGTTAGAGTTAGAGTTAAGGTTAGGTTTAGAGTACAGGGTTTGGGTTATGTTTATTGTTAATTTAAAATTTAGAGTTAAGGTTATCGTTAAGCTTAGTGTTATAATTAGGGTTAGGATTAACTTTAGTTTTATGGTTATGGTCAGGGTTAGGGTAAAGGTTAGGGTTAGGGTTAGGCTTGGTTTTTGAATTTGGTTAGGGTTAAGGTTAGGGTAAGAGCTTAGATTTAGTATTATTGTTAGTGTTAGGGATAGGTTTAGGGTTAGATTAGGGTAAGGTTAGGGTTCGATTTAGGTAGGGGCAGATTTTGGTTAGGGTTAGGGTAGAATAAGAATTTAGATTTAGGATTAATGTTAGGATTAGGGTTATATTAGAGTTAGGTTAGGGAGGGTTATGGTTAGATTTAGTTTAGGATGAAGGTTTGGGTTAGGGTTTGTGTTAGATTTAGGGTTAGCATTAGGTTTAGTGTTAGGGTTCGGGTAAGGCGTTAAGGTTAGGGTTATTGTAGTGTAAAATTTAGGGTTAGGGTTCGAGTTAGTTTTAGAGTTAGTTAAGGCTTGCAATTATGTTCAGGGTAAGGGGTTAAGTTTAGGGTCATTGTTAGTGTAAAATTTAGGGTTATGTTTAGGCTTAGGGTTACGGTTAGGTTTAGGGTTAAGGTTAGGCTTATGGGTTAGGGTTAGGGTTAGGTTTAGGATTAGTATTAGAGTTATGATTAGGATTAAGGTTAGCGTTTGGCTTAGGGTTAGCATAAGGTTTAGGAATAGCTTTAGTTTTTTTGTTAGGATCATGGTTAGGGTTAATGTTAGGATTAGGATTAAGGTTAGGGTTAGTTTTAGAGTTAAATTTAGATTTAGCATTAGGTTTAGGGAAAGGGGTTACGATTAGGGTTATTAGTAGCGTAAAATTTAGGGTTAGTGTTATTGTAAGAAATAAGGTTAGTATTAGGATTAGGATTTGCTTTAGTTTTAGGTTTAGGGTCTGTGTTAGTGTTAGGGCTATAGATAGGATTACCGTTAAGTTTCAAGTTAGGTTTAGTTTAGGGGTAAGTGTATGGTTAGTGTTAGGTTTAGAGTTAGGGATGGTGTTAGGGTAAGAGATTAGAGTTAGGATTAGTGTTAGGTTTAGGTTTACCGTTAGGGTTAGGTTTGGGTTAGGATTAGTGTTATTTTAGGTCTGGTTTAGGGTAAGTTTTAGGGTTAGTGTTAGGATAAAGTTAAGGTTAATGTTAGGGTTTGTGTTACAGTTAGTGTTAGCATTATGTTTAGTATTTAGTTTAGGGTAAGGGATTACGGTTAGGGTTATTGTTAGTGTAAAATTTAGTTTTTCGGTCAAATTTAGGCTTAGGTTTAGCTTTAATTATTGGGTTAGAATCAGGGTTAATTTTAGTGATAGGATTACGGTTAGATTTAGGGTTAGTTTTAGAGTTAAAGTTAGGGTTATGGTTTGGTTATTGTTAGTGGAAAATTTAAGGTTAGTGTTCGAATTAGATGTAGGATTACATTTAGTTTTAGGGTTAAGATCTTGGTTATGGTTAGTGTTGCTGTTAGGTTTAGGTTTAGGGTAAGAATTAGCTTCAGTATTAATTTAGGGTTAGTATGAGGTTAAGGGTAAGTGGTTCGGTGACGGTTATAGTTGGTGTAAAATTTTGGGTTAGTGTTATAGTTACGGTTAGGGTTAGTGTTAGGGTAAGAGGTTAGAGCTAGGATTAATTTTAGAGTTAGAGACAGGATTAGGGATAGGGTTAACATTAGGGTTAGGGTAAGGTTCATTTGAGGTGTAGGATTATGGTTTGGGTTAGGATTAAGGTTATGTTTATGTTAGCGTTAGTGCTATGGTTAGGCTTAGATTTAGCTTTAGGTTTATGGAAAGGACAAGGGGTTAGGGTTAGGGTTATTGTTAGTATAAAATGTCTGGTTTCGGTTAGAATTAGGGTTATGAATTGCTTAGTTTTAGTGTTAGGATCAGTGTTAGGGTTAATGTTAGGGTTAGAGTTAGGTTTAGGGTATCGTTTTAGAGTTAAAGATAAGGTTTGAGTTAGGTTAGTGTAAGAGGTTAGGGATAGGGTTATTGTAAGTGTAAAATTTTGGGTTAGGGTTAAAATTAGGTTTAGGTTTACCTTTAGATTTACGCTTAGAATTAGGGGTTGTTTTAGGGTTAGGGTTAGTGTTAGGATTTAGGTTTAGGGTTATGGTTAACTATAGGTTTAGGGTTAGGTTTAGGCTTAAGATTAGCTTTACTTTTACAGTTGAGATCAGCTTTATAGTTAGTGTTAGGGTAATGTTTAGAACTACAGTAAGGATTAGCTTTATTTTAGGGTTACTATCAGGGTTAGTGTTAATATTAGGGTTAAGGTTAATGTTAGTGGTAGCTTCAAAGTTAAATTTAGGGTTAGGGTTAGGGTTAAGGTTAGGGTTAGGGTAAGAGGTTAAGATTAAGGTTACTGTTAGTGTAATATTTAGTGTTAGGGTTGGTGTTAGTGTTAGGGTTAGCATTAGTTTTTGGGATAGAATCATGGTTAGGAATAGGGTTAACGTTAGGATTAGGGTTTAGTGTTAGGATTGGGTTAGGGTTAAGGTAAGGGGTTAGGGTTATAGTTAG
>NW_024343459.1:0-337 GCF_902729225.1 Pteropus medius
CTAAGAACTTTATCTTTAAAATGTTAAACTATTTGAATAAAGTGTAACATAATTATGTAGTAAATACCAATTAAGCCATTTTTGTTACATCATACCTTTTTCATAATATTTTACTAATAATGACCAACAGAGGGCACCTGTTTCACAGCACACTTTTAATAGAAAATGTCATTCGACAAAACAGTTTTGTTTTGCTTTTTAAATTAGAACCTAGCTAAAGGTCTGAAAAAGTGTTCTCCAACTCCTAGTGACACACTATTGCCTTCATTATATAAATAAGGAGAATAATTTTCGGAAAAAAGAAGAAAAGGGAGAAAGGAGAGAGGTAGGGAAGGAA
>NW_024343460.1:0-720 GCF_902729225.1 Pteropus medius
AACCAAAAAGCCTTGATCTGCAGCTCTCGCCATGTTATAAATCTCCCACAGTGATTGATCTCAAGCTCCCAACATGAAGTCCAGAGTTGGGAAGAGACCTGCCCTCTTCTGAAGAGGGTAGGGCAGACTGATGACAAGTGCATGAAGCAGCCAAGTGTGAGACTAGGGAACAGTGGGAACTGGAGAATAGAAAGCCTCTACTCCTTTTCACGGAGCAGCCGCCACCAGCCTCCTGCCACTGTTGCATCAGAGCTGGCTCATGAGAGGCGACCCTGCAGGTCTCTTCAGGTCAGATCAAGGCTTTTTGGTTTTTCCTCCTGAGACAGAGCCAGTTGTTACCATTTACAGGCATATGTTGCTTTATTGTGCTTCACTTTACTGCACTTCACATTGAAGGCAAAGCCGTCCACGAGCGAGAAGATTATGACTTGCTTCGTTGTGGTCTGGGACTGGACCCACAATATCTTCGAGGTTTGCCTGTACCATGTCACAGGCTCCAACTGACTGCTTTTACACAGGAATGTGGGGCTGAATTTGTCAGATATTCTGATTGTTCGCGCAAATTTAAACCTGGATTTTCATGTAAAATTTCTAGGTTTTAAAAATTTCATGTGAGCCAAACAGTGGATCCCTTGCCAGACTGGACTTTTAAATATGATCAAGTATGTGCTTTCTGGGCTAGTCTCAATACTTCTAATACGTACTAAAATAACAGTAGTT
>NW_024343461.1:0-807 GCF_902729225.1 Pteropus medius
CATTGAGCTTTAATTCAGCTGCCCACAATGCATGGAATGGTTTTCATATAGCAGTATTTAAGAACAGAATTAGCCATAGGGGAATTATGAAGGAATGATTCTTGAGGTTTACATTTCACATACCTCTAACAAGGCATATTTAAAGAGTCATGATAAATATACGAAGATAATTTTTTAAATAGCCATTCTAGAAAATGATTTAAACAATCACTTTATGTTAATGGAGACTATAACCAATAAACTATTATTTTATAAAAAATGTAATTTATGTATGTCTTTTTATTATGACCAAGGAATGTCATCTATCTTCTATCTATCTATCTATCTATCTATCTATCTATCTATCTATCTATCATCTATCTATCTATCTATCTATCTATCTATCTATCATCTATCTATCATCTATCTATCATCTATCTAAAACATTCTGATATGTAGAAAAATTTATCTATTCTAAGGGATTTTTGAATATAAAATTTTCTTTAATGTTTACTTTTAGAAAATGTTTTTCTAAAAGTATTTATAAAATTGATTTTGATCGTATCACCTAGTTTATTTAGCTTTACATTTGAGCAAGTTTATCACTAGTAATTACAACTAGAAATGGCCAAGCTGTTGTGTTTATAGCAACATGTAGATTATTGCTGATATAATGTAACTTTGATTTTTAATAAGTCTCGCAAATTTTACAAACAAGTATGCCAGGCACATCTTTTCATTACTGCCTAAGACACATTAATGTGATTATTTTGTCAAATATCTTGACTGACAAGTTAAATATTACTGCCACACTCATGTGAGTTGTAA
>NW_024343462.1:0-376 GCF_902729225.1 Pteropus medius
TCCAAAATGTATACCCAGGTAATACTCACACCCCAAATCCAAAATGCCTTAAAATGTATACCCAGGTAATACTCATACCCCAAATCCAAAATGTCCTGTAGGAATTTTGGAAGAAAGAAAATTGTCCAAGGAATAAGATATGTACAGTAGTAAGTCCTCACTTAACATTGTCAATAGGTTCTGTGACTTGAAGTGAAACAACGTATAATGAAACCAATCTTACCATAGGTTAAGTGATATAAGAGGTCAGTTCCTATGGCATCTCATCAACATTATAATGAAATGGCATTCAATGAAATGACATTATTCAAGGACCTGCTCTATATATCTGTTTCTATCCAGTAACTAAACAGATGACTGCAGTAGGCCTTGAAGT
>NW_024343463.1:0-440 GCF_902729225.1 Pteropus medius
TTCATTTTGAATGCATCCACGGGGACCATTACGACCATCCCAGGCAGAAAGGTGAGGGAGAGGGAGGTGTCTGCTTCCGTCCTCAAGTCTGATTTCCACTGCCGAAAGCGGAAAGGAGCCGAGGCCTGAGGAAGGAGCCCCGGGGCCTCTGGGATGAAAAGAGATCATGCTGAATTGTGGCTCTGGAACGCCCGGTGTCCACACTGCCTGGATGTGGAGGTGCTAGGAGCGGCCTGTCTACTGTGGTAGACCACGGGTCCACGCAGGTTTCCTTCGAAAATTCACCATATACATATATATGCATATAGATGAATATATATGCATATATATGTATATGGTAGCTTTGGCAAAAAGCTCTCTGGTGACGTCCATTTTGACCCCGAATCGCAGACTTCCGAGAAAAGGCTCACTTGCGGCAAATGCACAGCCCTCCCGGGGCC
>NW_024343464.1:0-344 GCF_902729225.1 Pteropus medius
TTTCGGCGCACCTGGCCAGCAGGGAGTAAGTTAGGACAGCCGGCTCGAGCTTCAAGACAGAGTCCTGCAGGTGAACATGGAGAAGCTCGTCTCCTGTGGGCCATGCGACTGAGTCGGCCTGGGGAGGCTGAGACACAAGGGTGGTCTCTGACCTTGGCCCTGAAGCACTCGGCAGGAGAAGGGCTTGTCCCCTGAGGCCTCAGCTGAGGTGAGATGTCACTCTGTCTGAAGGCAGAGAGGAGGCGCTTCCCACTGCTATCCTTCGCAGCCCAGTTGGGAAGGGGGCTAGGACCAACTTGGGGGAAGGGTAGGAGGCACATGGCAGCATGCGGACACTGGTTGGG
>NW_024343465.1:0-892 GCF_902729225.1 Pteropus medius
CTTTCAGGACTTCATTTTGGGATTTACAGGGCATTGGTCCATGGCAGGGGAGCCAGCAGAAGCTACTCTAGGATTTATTTGCTACTCAGTGAAGCCACTGAGAACAGTAGCTTCTGATATTTTAGAGGGAGGTGATGTGTACTTGGTGGGGATGGTAAGTAGGGGGATTGGTTAGAAAGTAGAAATTTGTGTGGGACAAAGAATATTTTTTTAAATGTGGATGAAGTATATTCATAAGGAAATTTGGTTGGCTTTCTGTCTCTTACATGTTCCCAAAGTAATTATGATCAGTTGAATGATGACAGGTGTCCCATGGCATTTAACCCATGCCCCCAGGTCTCCCTGCACAAGATCGTGAGATTTTCTTCCCTTGTGCGTGTTACAAAGCTACACTGTCTACTAATCCAGGGCCAAGTGGCCAGGAGATTGTGGTGTAGAAGTAAAAGTAGTGGTGAAGGGGTGTGTGTGTGTGTGTGTGTGTGCGTGCACGCGCGTGCACACGCACCTGTGCTTCCGTAGGAGTCTATGTGTGTGAATGAGTTGGTTGGACATATGTGTGCATCAGTGTGGAAGTGTGAGCTGTGTTCCTGTGTGAATACGTTTGCAAGGTGTTTTTCAAGTGAAAATCCATTTCTTTATAAAAATAGAATTGCTTTTCTAAGACAGAAATGCTGAGTAAGTAGATGGATGGCTCTGAGTTTTAGAAGAAGCTTTCCAGAAATTGGTGCAAGGAACTCGCTAATGGTACTGGGAGATAGAAGAGGAGATGCACAGACCACACCACGTTTTGCATTTCGGCCTCTGTGGATCCTCTCTCCCTGCCTATGCATATTTAAAATTTCTTTCAATATATAAATAGGATAATTCTCTCTCTTCATCCCCACCAGAGTTC
>NW_024343466.1:0-1223 GCF_902729225.1 Pteropus medius
TTAACCTTAAAACTAAGTTAATCCTAACCCTCATTCTAACTTTAACCTTAACAATAACCCTAAAAATAACTTTAAATCTAACAAATACCATGACCTAACTCCGTAACCTAAAGCTAACTCTAACCCTAACTTTAATTCTAAAACTACCTCTAACCCTAAGACTAAACCTAACACTATCTTTACCCCTAATTCGAACTCTAAGCTAAATCAAAACCTAACTCTAACCCTAAACTAAAATTAATCCTAACCTTAATGCTAACACTGATTCTAACCTTAAACTAAAGCTAATCCTAAACCTAATTCTAACCCTAAGCCAACACTAACCATAACCTTGAATCTAACCCTAAAATTAAGCTTATTGAAACCCTATTGCTAACCATTACCTTAAACTTTACACTGACAATAACCCTAAACTAATCTTAAACTAATTTAACTCTATCCTAAATCTAACTGTAACCGTAACACTTACCATAAATCTACACATAACCTAACAATAACCCTAAAATTAACCCTAATACTAATGCTATGTCTAATCTCTTACCCTAAACCTAACCCCAGTCATAACCCTAACCCGAACCCTAACCTAAACTTAATTCTACCACTAACCCTAATCGAACCGCTACATTTAAAGTCTAAGCATAACACAAACCCTAACCCTAGCCGTATCGCTGATCATAACTTTAAAACTCAAATGAATTTAACCCTAATTCTAACTCTAACCCTAACAAAAACCTAACCTTAAATTTTAAACTAACAATAACCCTGACCATAACCCCTTACACTTAACCTAACCATAACCTGAACTTTAACTCTATAACTAACCCTAAATCTACCCCTAACCCTAACATTAACCTGAACAGTTATGCTTACACTAAAACTAAAGTTAATCCTAACCCTAATTCTAATCTGAACACTAACACAAACCCTAACCCTAAATTTTACACTAACCATAAAACTAAACTTGAAAACTTACGTTAAACATAACCCTAACACTAACTTTTACTCTAAAACTAAATCTAACCCTAACACTATCCCTAAACCTCACCCTAACCTTAACTCTAACACTCACCCTAAAATTGATACTAACACTAAAACTAAAGCTAATCCTAAACTTAATTCTAACCCTAACCCTAAATTTTACACTAACAATAACACTATCCCTAACCCATTATCGTCACCCTAACCCTAAACCTAAAGCTAAGCCTAACCCTAACACTAACCCT
>NW_024343467.1:0-1790 GCF_902729225.1 Pteropus medius
CATAGCGGCTGTACCAATTTGCAGTCCCACCAGTAGTGTATGAGGGTTCCTTTTTCTCCACATCCTCTTCAACATTTGTTATTACTTGTCCTGTTGATTATATTTATTCTAACAGGTGTGAGATGGTATCTCATTGTGGTTTTGATTTGCATTTCCTCAATAGCTAGCGATGTTGAGCATCTTTTCATATCTGTGTTGGCCATTTGTATGTCCTCTAGGGAGAAGTGTCTGTTCAGGTCCCCTGCCCATTTTTTGATTGGATCATTTTTGTTGTTGTTGTTATTGGGAGAGTTTGAGGAGAACAGGTATTAGTCTTCTTTGAATGATTGGTAGAATTCACTGGTGAAGCTATCTGGTCCTGGACTTTTATTTTTTGGTAGGTTTTGGATAATTGTTTCCATTTTTATACTGCTAATTGATCTATTTCGGTTTTCCAGATCTTGATTCAGTCTAAGAAGGTTGTATTTTTCTAACTACTGGTCTATTTCTTCTAGGTTATTAAATTTGGTGTTATATACTTTTTCATAGTATTCTGGTATGATTCTTTGTATTTCTGTGATGCCAGTCGTAATTTCACTTCTTTTATCAGATTTTGTTTATTTGTGTCCTTTGTCTTTTTTCTTTAGTGAGTCAGCCAGGAATTTTTCGATTTTATTAACCTTCTCAAAGAACCGGCTCTCTGTTGCATTTATTTTTTTCTTTCTTTCTTTCTTTCTTTTTTTTTGTTTTCAATTTCATTTATTTCTGCTCTAATTTTGATTATTTCTTTCTTTCTGCTGATTTTATGCTTCATTTCTTCTTCCTTTTCTAGTTTTTGTTTGTTTGTTTGTTTTGTTTTGTTTTTAGATGAAGCGTTAGGTTGTTTATTTGGGCTCATTCTTATTTTTGGAGATGGACCTGTTATGATATGAACTTTCCTCTTATGATCACTTTTGCCATGTCCCAAAAGTTTTGATATGTTGTACTATCATTATCATTCATTTCTATGTATCTCTTGATCTCTCTTTTTATTTCTTCCCTAACCCAGTTATTCTTCAGTAGCATGTTGTTTAATTTCCATGTATTTATGGTTCTTCCTGATTTCTTTCTGTAGTTGACCTCTAGTTTCAAAGCATTATGATCAGAGAATATTGTTGGTATGATTTCAACCCTCTTATATTTGTTGAGGCTATCTCTGTGTCCCACTATGTGGTCGATTCTTGTGAATGTTCCATGTGCACTAGAGACGAATGTATAAGCAGCTGTTTTGGGTTAGAAGGCTCTGTAAATTTCAATTATGTCCAGTTGAACTAATGTGTCATTTAAGGATGTTTTTTCCGTATTGATTTTCTGTTTGGATGATCTGTCCATATGCAACAGTGGGGTATTTAGGTCCCCTAGTACAATAGTGTTTTGGTCTGTTTCTCCCTTTAATTTTATTAGTAATTGCTTTACATATTTTGAAGCTCCCTGATTGGGAGCATAGATATTAATAAGTGTTATATCTTTTTTGGTGCGTGATTCCGTTTATCATTAAGAAGTGTCCCTTCATATCTTTCTTAAACCTTTTTTTTGAAGTTTATTTCGTCTGATATTAGTATCGATACTCTCGCTTTTCTCTGAATGCCATTTGCTTGAAATATCATTTTGCCCCCGTTCACTTGGAGTCTATATTTGCCTTTGGAGCTGAGATGTGTCTCCTGGAGGCAGCATATGGTTGGGTTTTGTTTTTTGATCCAATCTGCAACTCTGTGCCTTTTTATTGGTGAGTCCAGTCCATTTGCATTTTGGATGATTATTGAAATATGAGG
>NW_024343468.1:0-1027 GCF_902729225.1 Pteropus medius
GTTAGTGTTCAGTTTAGGTTTAGTTTAGTGGTAAGTTTATGGTTACGGTTAGCGTTAGGGTTAATTTTATGTTAGGGTTATGCTTAGGGTTAAAGTTAGAGTTAGGGTTAGGGTTAGTTATAGGTTTAGGGTTACCGTTAGGGGTAGGATTAGCTTTACTTTAGGATTAGGATCAGGGTAGTGTTAATGTTAGGGTTAAATTTCAGGTTAGGTTTAGTTTTAGAGTTAAATTTAGGGTTTGGTTTAGGATTAGGGTAGGAGCTTAGGGTTAAGGTTATTGTTAATTTAAAATTTAGGGTTAGGTTTAGTGTTAGGTTTAGGATAAGCTTTAGTTTTCGGGTTACCATTAGGGTTAGGGTTAGTGTTATTTTTAGGGTTTGGGTAAAGGTTAGGTTAGGATTAGGTTAGAGTTAGGTTTAAGTTAGGGTTAGGGTTAGAGTTAGGGTTCGCTTACGATTAGGGATAGGTTTAGAGTCAGTGTTAGGGTTAGGGTTAGCACTAGCTTTAGGGTTAGGTTTAAGGTAAGGGGATAAGATTAGGATTATTGTTAGTGTATAATTTAGGGTTAAGGTTAGAATTAAAGTTAGGATTAGCTTTAGTTTCAGGATTAGAGTAAGGTTTAGGGTTATTGTTAGGGTCAAGGTTATGGTTAGGGTTGGTTTTAGAGATATAGTTACGGTTAGGATTAGGTTTACTGTAAGGGGTTAGTGTTAGAGTTATTGTTAGTTAAATTTAGGGTAAGGGTCGTTGTTAGGGTTAGTGTTAGAATTTAGGTTAGGATTAGATTTAGTTTTAGGGTTAGGATACGGGTTATGGTTAGGGATAAGGTTACGGTTCGTCTTTAGTGTTAGGGTTAAATTTATGTTTAATATAGCACTAGGTTTATGGTTAGGGTTAGGGTTAGATTTAGGTTAAGGTTAGGGTTAGTGTTACGGTTAGTGTTAGGGTTAGGGTTAGCTTTAGGTTTAGGGTTAGTTTATGTTATGGTTCGAGTTAGGGTATGTGTTAGAATTAGGATAGGAGATTA
>NW_024343469.1:0-468 GCF_902729225.1 Pteropus medius
CCCAGGCTCTGGCAACCACCATCTACTTTCTGTTTCTTTGAGTGTGATTACTTTAGATACTTTATATAAGTATCTAAAGTTGTTGAGTTGAGAAATCATATGGTGTTTGTCTTATTTTGACTGGCTTATTTTGCTTAGCGTAATGTCCTAAAGGTTTATCTATATCGTATGTAGCATGTAAGAAGATTTCTTTCTTTTTTAAGGCCAAATAATATTCTAGTGTATGTATGTAGCGCATTCTGTTTACCCATTCATCTCTCCATAGACATTTGGGTTGCTTCCTTCTCTTGACTATTGTGAATAGTCTGATGCACGTGTGTGGGCAAATATCTCTTTGAGATTGTGCTTTCAATTCTTTTGGCTATATACCCAGATGCGGGACTGCTGGATCACATGGTAATTCTACTTTTAATTTTTTGAAAAAACTCCATCCTGATTTTCATAGCAACTACATCATTTTATATCCCC
>NW_024343470.1:0-6345 GCF_902729225.1 Pteropus medius
TCATGCTGAATTGTGGCTCTGGAACGCCCGGTGTCCACACTGCGGGGAGGTGGAGGTGCGAGGAGCGGCCTGTCTTCTGTGGTAGAGCAGGGGTCCAGGCAGGTTTCCTTCGAAAATCACCATATACATATATATGCATATAGATGAACATATATATGCATATATATGTATATGGTAGCTTTGGCAAAAAGCTCTCTGGTGACGTCCATTTTGAGCCAGAATCGCAGACTTTCGAGAAAAGGCTCACTTGCGGCAAATGCTCAGCCCTCCCGGGGCCTTGGGCTCTGTGGGCGATGCTCGGTCATCTGCGGGTACTGGGGTAGCGAAGTGGGAGGAGCACTCACTGACACTTTGAGCTCCTAGAGGTACAAACTACGTCTCATTCGTCTCTGTATCTTCTTGCAGGGTTCAGGGCCACCCACAGACAGCGTAGCCAGGGATGCTTTGGCCCCTCCGTCCATGGCGGCCGTCCCCCGCTGGAAAGAGGTCAGTTGGGAGACACTGCAGACAGCTGTGGGTCTGAATTCGGCCTCCGTGCCTCAGGAGCTTTGCGATCAGCTCTCTGAACCTTTCATTTCTTCATTTTGAATGCGTCCACGGGGACCATTACGACCATCCCAGGCAGAAAGGTGAGGGAGAGGGAGGTGTCTGCTTCCGTCCTGAAGTCTGATTTCCACTGCGGAAAGCGGGAAGGAGCCGAGGCCTTAGGAAGGAGCCCGGGGCCTCTGGGATGAAAAGAGATCATGCTGAATTGTGGCTCTGGAACGCCCGGTGTCCACACTGCGGGGAGGTGGAGGTGCTAGGAGCGGCCTGTCTTCTGTGGTAGACCAGGGGTCCACGCAGGTTTCCTTCGAAAATCCACATATACATATATATGCATATAGATGAACATATATATGCATATATATGTATATGGTAGCTTTGGCAAAAAGCTCTCTGGTGACGTCATTTCGAGCCAGAATCGCAGACTTCCGAGAAAAGGCTCACTTGCGGCAAATGCACAGCCCTCCCGGGGCCTTGGGGCTCTGTGGGCGATGCTCGGTCATCTGCGGGTACTGGGGTAGCGAAGTTGGAGGAGCACTCACTGACACTTTGAGCTCCTAGAGGTACAAGCTACGTCTCATTCGTCTCTGTATCCTCTTGCAGGGTTCACGGCCACCCACAGACAGCGTAGCCAGGGATGCTTTGGCCCCTCCGTCCATGGGGGCCGTCACCCGCTGGAAAGAGGTCAGCTGGGAGACACTGCAGACAGCTGTGGGTCTGAATTGGCCTCCGTGCCTTAGGAGCTTTGCGATCAGCTCTCTGAGCCTTTCATTTCTTCATTTTGAATGCGTCCACGGGGACCATTACGACCATCCCAAGCAGAAAGGTGAGGGAGAGGGAGGTGTCTGCTTCCGTCCTGAAGTCTGATTTCCACTGCGGAAAGCGGGAAGGAGCCGAGGCCTTAGGTAGGAGCCCCAGGGCCTCTGGGATGAAAAGAGATCATGTGGAATTGTGGCTCTGGAACGCCCGGTGTCCACACTGCGGGGAGGTGGAGGTGCGAGGAGCGGCCTGTCTTCTGTGGTAGAGCAGGGGTCCACGCAGGTTTTTTTGAAAATCCACCATATACATATATGAACATATATATGCATATATATGTATATGGTAGCTTTGGCAAAAAGCTCTCTGGTGACGTCCATTTCGAGCCAGAATCGCAGACTTCCTAGAAAAGGCTGACTTGCGGCAAATGCACAGCCCTCCCGGGGCCTTGGGGCTCTGTGGGCGATGCTCGGTCATCTGTGGGTCCTGGGGTGCCGAAGTTGGAGGAGCACTCACTGACACTTTGAGCTCCTAGAGGTACAAACTACGTCTCATTCGTCTCTGTATCCTCTTGCAGGGTTCAGGGCCAGCCACAGACAGCGTACCCAGGGATGCTTTGGCCCCTGCGTCCATGGCGGCCGTCACCCGCTGGAAAGAGTTCAGTTGGGAGACACTGCAGACAGCTGTGGGTCTGAATTCGGCCTCCGTGCCTCAGGAGCTTTGCGATCAGCTCTCTGAGTCTTTCATTTCTTCATTTTGAATGCGTCCACGGGGACCATTACGACCATCCCAAGCAGAAAGGTGAGGGAGAGGGAGGTGTCTGCTTCCGTCCTGAAGTCTGATTTCCACTGCGGAAAGCGGGAAGGAGCCGAGGCCTTAGGAAGGAGCCCCGGGGCCTCTGGGATGAAAAGAGATCATGTGGAATTGTGGCTCTGGAACGCCCGGTGTCCCCACTGCGGGGAGGTGGAGGTGCTAGGAGCGGCCTGTCTTCTGTGGTAGACCAGGGGTCCACGCAGGTTTCCTTCGAAAATCCACCATATACATATATATGCATATAGATGATTATATATATGCATATATATGTATATGGTAGCTTTGGCTACAAGCTCTCTGGTGACGTCCATTTTGAGCCATAATCGCAGACTTCCGAGAAAAGGCTCACTTGCGGCAAATGCACAGCCCTCCCGGGGCCTTGGGGCTCTGTGGGCGATGCTCGGTCATCTGCGGGTCCTGGGGTACCCAAGTTGGAGGAGCACTCACTGACACTTTGAGCTCCTAGAGGTACAAACTACGTCTCATTCGTCTCTGTATCCTCTTGCAGGGTTCAGGGCCACCCACAGACAGCGTACCCAGGTATGCTTTGGCCCCTCCGTCCATGGCGGTCGTCCCCCGCTGGAAAGAGGTCAGTTGGGAGACACTGCAGACAGCTGTGGGTCTGAATTCGGCCTCCGTGCCTCAGGAGCTTTGCGATCAGCTCTCTGAGCCTTTCATTTCTTCATTTTGAATGCGTCCACGGGGATCATTACGACCATCCCAGGCAGAAAGGTGAGGGAGAGGGAGGTGTCTGCTTCCGTCCTGAAGTCTGATTTCCACTGCGGAAAGCGGGAAGGAGCCGAGGCCTTAGGTAGGAACCCCGGGGCCTCTGGGATGAAAAGAGATCATGCGGAATTGTGGCTCTGGAACGCCCGGTGTCCACACTGCGGGGAGGTGGAGCTGCTAGGAGCGGCCTGTCTGATCTCACATGTCTAAGGAAAACACAGCCTTTTGTTATAAAATCACCATATATATATATAAATATATATATAGAAAGAGTGAGAGAAATCCATAAATACATAGATAGATAGATAGATAGATAGATAGATAGATAGATAGATAGATGGATAGATAGATAGATATAGAGATATCTATAGATACAGATAAAGATATAGATATAGATATATCTAGGGGAGCTCTGGCAAAAGCACTCTACAGACGGGCATTTTGAGCCAGAATCGCAGACTTCCGAGAAAAGGCTCACTTGCGGCCAATGCACAGCGCTCCCGGGGCCTTGGGCTCTGTGGGCGATGCTGGGTCATCTGCTTGTACTGGGGTACCGAAGTTGGAGGAGCACTCACTGACACTTTGAGCTCCTAGAGGTACAAACTACGTCTCATTCGTCTCTGTATCCTCTTGCAGGGTTCACAGCCACCCACAGACAGCGTAGCCAGGGATGCTTTGGCCCCTCCGTCCATGGGGGCCGTCACCCGCTGGAAAGAGGTCAGCTGGGAGACACTGCAGACAGCTGTGGGTCTGAATTCGGCCTCCGTGCCTTAGGAGCTTTGCGATCAGCTCTCTGAGCCTTTCATTTCTTCATTTTTGAATGCGTCCACGGGGACCATCACGACCATCCCAGGCAGAAAGGTGAGGGCGAGGGAGGTGTCTGCTTCCGTCTGAAGTCTGATTTCCACTGCGGAAAGCGGGAAGGAGCCGAGGCCTTAGGAAGGAGCCCCGGGGCCTCTGGGATGAAAAGAGCTCATGCTGAATTGTGGCTCTGGAACGCCCGGTGTCCACACTGCGGGTAGGTGGAGGTGCGAGGAGCGGCCTGTCTTCTGTGGTAGAGCAGGGGTCCAGGCAGGTTTCCTTCGAAATCCACCATATACATATATATGCATATAGATGAACATATATATGCATATATATGTATATGGTAGCTTTGGCAAAAAGCTCTCTGGTGACGTCCATTTCGAGCCAGAATCGCAGACTTCCTAGAAAAGGCTGACTTGCAGCAAATGCACAGCCCTCCCGGGGCCTTGGGGCTCTGTGGGCGATGCTCGGTCATCTGCGGGTCCTGGGGTACCGAAGTTGGAGGAGTACTCACTGACACTTTGAGCTCCTAGAGGTACAAACTACGTCTCATTCGTCTCTGTATCCTCTTGCAGGGTTCAGGGCCACCCACAGACAGCGTACCCAGGGATGCTTTGGCCCCTCCGTCCATGGCGGCCGTCCCCGCTGGAAAGAGGTCAGTTGGGAGACACTGCAGACAGCTGTGGGTCTGAATTCGGCCTCCGTGCCTTAGGAGCTTTGCGATCAGCTCTTTGAGCCTTTCATTTCTTCATTTTGAATGCGTCCACAGGGACCATTACGACCATCCCAGGCAGAAAGGTGAGGGAGAGGGAAGTGTCTGCTTCCGTCCTGAAGTCTGATTTCCACTGCGGAAAGCGGGAAGGAGCCGAGGCCTTAGGAAGGAGCCCCGGGGCCTCTGGGATGAAAAGAGATCATGCTGAATTGTGGCTCTGGAGCGCCCGGTGTCCACACTGCGGGGAGGTGGAGGTGCGAGGAGCGGCCTGTCTTCTGTGGTAGAGCAGGGGTCCAGGCAGGTTTCCTTTGAAAATCCACCATATACATATATATGCATATAGATGAACATATATATGCATATATATGTATATGGTAGCTTTGGCAAAAAGCTCTGGTGACGTCCATTTCGAGCCAGAATCGCAGACATCCGAGAAAAGGCTCACTTGCGGCAAATGCACAGCCCTCCCGGGGCCTTGGGGCTCTGTGGGCGATGCTCGGTCATCTGCCGGGACTGGGGTACCGAAGTTGGAGGAGCACTCACTGACACTGAGCTCCTAGAGGTACAAACTACGTCCCATTCGTCTCTGTATGCTCTTGCAGGGTTCAGGGCCACCCACAGACAGCGTACCCAGGGATGCTTTGGCCCCTGCGTCCATGGCGGCCGTCACCCGCTGGAAAGAGTTCAGTTGGAGACACTGCAGACAGCTGTGGGTCTGAATTCGGCCTCCGTGCCTTAGGAGCTTTGCGATCAGCTCTTTGAGCCTTTCATTTCTTCATTTTGAATGCGTCCACGGGGACCATTACGACCATCCCAGGCAGAAAGGTGAGGAGAGGGAGGTGTCTGCTTCCGTCCTGAAGTCTGATTTCCACTGCGGAAAGCGGGAAGGAGCCGAGGCCTTAGGTAGGAGCTCCGGGGCCTCTGGGATGAAAAGAGATCATGCGGAATTGTGGCTCTGGAACGCCCGGTGTCCACACTGCGGGGAGGTGGAGGTGCGAGGAGCGGCCTGTCTTCTGTGGTAGAGCAGGGGTCCACGCAGGTTTCCTTCGAAAATCCACCATATACATATATATGCATATAGATGAACATATATGCATATATATGTATATGGTAGCTTTGGCAAAAAGCTCTCTGGTGACATCCATTTCGAGCCAGAATCGCAGACTTCCGAGAAAAGGCTCACTTGCGGCAAATGCACAGCCCTCCCGGGGCCTTGGGGCTCTGTGGGCGATGCTCGGTCATCTGCGGGTACTGGGGTACGAAGTTGGAGGAGCACTCACTGACACTTTGAGCTCCTAGAGGTACAAACTACGTCTCATTGGTCTCTGTATCCTCTTGCAGGGTTCAGGGCCACCCACAGACAGCGTAGCCAGGGATGCTTTGGCCCCTCCGTCCATGGCGGCCGTCCCCCGCTGGAAAGAGGTCAGTTGGGAGACACTGCAGACAGCTGTGGGTCTGAATTCGGCCTCCGTGCCTCAGGAGCTTTGCGATCAGCTCTCTGAGCCTTTCATTTCTTCATTTTGAATGCGTCCACGGGGACCATTACAACCATCCCAGGCAGAAAGGTGAGGGAGAGGGAGGTGTCTGCTTCCGTCCTGAAGTCTGATTTCCACTGCGGGAAGCGGGAAGGAGCCGAGGTCTTAGGAAGGAGCCCCGGGGCCTCTGGGATGAAAAGAGATCATGCTGAATTGTGGCTCTGGAACGCCCGGTGTCCACACTGCGAGGAGGTGGAGGTGCGAGGAGCGGCCTGTCTCCTGTGGTAGAGCAGGGGTCCACGCAGGTTTCCTTCGAAAATCCACCATATACATATATATGCATATAGATGAACATATATATGCATATATATGTATATGGTAGCTTTGGCAAAAAGCTCACTGGTGACGTCCATTTTGAGCCAGAATCGCAGACTTCCGAGAAAAGGCTCACTTGCGGCAAATGCACAGCCCTCCCGGGGCCTTGGGGCTCTGTGGGCGATGCTCGGTCATCTGCGG
>NW_024343471.1:0-431 GCF_902729225.1 Pteropus medius
AGAAAAGAAAATAGGACTTTTCTTCTAATGAATTCTGGAATCTTCATATATTCACCTCTCTGTCTGCTTACATTTTCCTTGCAGGGTGGGGGGTGGGTATAAATAAATTGACAAATGTGTACATACATAAATAACAATCAAAGTTATACATAAATAACAATCAAAGTTATACATAAATAACAATCAAAGTTATCCCTTTACCTTCAGTAGACTAGTATAATTTTTGGACCCAGAGCACATTGTTCTCTTGGGCTCTACTTCTTTGTGATATATTTTATATCTATTTAGAGTATCCTTGAAATCACTTGAAAGTTTTGAAAATTTAAGCATTCGAGAAAAAAGGCAAAGGTGCCTCTCCTTACAGCTCACACCCTCCCCATTTCAGGCACTTGAGTAAGGACAGACACCTAAAACTGATGTTTAAAGCATTA
>NW_024343472.1:0-600 GCF_902729225.1 Pteropus medius
TTCATAAGTTCTCCAGAGGCAAAAATTTATGTAACAGTAAAAAGAACACAAAATCTGAATAAGGAAGCCTTGAGTCCCAGCCATGTTTCAGTGAAATCACTTCACCTCATACCTCGTTTCTATGTTGATAAAATGAGGCATAGAAAGGCCTAGTCTGCTTCTTCTCCTTAACCTTTTATCCGCCCACTTTGAAGATCAGATTAGCGAACGCCATGGATAATGTGTATTGTTTTGACCCTCAGCACATTTCTTCAGGGACACAAGAAAGAGTGGGGACGTTGGCTGGCCCCACAGCCTGTTGAAGGCCATGTGCCTGAACCACACGGTAAGCGCATCGTGTAGACAAGCTGACATTGCTCTTCTATTTTAATAAGCAAAAAAGTCTGTCACCTGTTAGAAGAGGGGCTAGGAAATGTGCTTAACTTCCACATAACATTTTGGAAAAAGGATTCCCCTTGTCTGGATCCAGCCTGCCACATTTTCACATCTTACGCATCTGCAGTAGCTACATTTTGCCTTTTTCTGGCAAGTGAAGAACAAAGAAAAAGTGGCATGGGTTCAGCTGGCCGAAAATGGAAGCTTCAGGGTCTAATTATTTCT
>NW_024343473.1:0-452 GCF_902729225.1 Pteropus medius
CTGGTAGCTTCTTGGATGCATCTGAGGAGGCAGGTCCCCACCCCATGGCCCTGGGAGAGCTGCTCAGGCTCTAAGGGGCCCACACTCCCACGCCTGTTCCCCACCCCATGGCCCTGGGAGAGCTGCTCAGGCTCTAAGGGGCCCACACTCCCACACATGTATGAACAGGTGCTCCTACGGGAGCACCTGTTCATACATGTGTCCATTCAGAGCATAAGACCCTCATCACCCAGCCAATTGACAGAGCTGCTGAGCACTGAGTCCTGCTAGTTTACAGCCAAGTTGCTGATCTTCCTGCCAGGTCAGACATACACAGAACTACTAACAGGCAAAGTAATCCCTAAACTGACACGGAGGCTCCCCTTCTAGGAGCCACTGAAGGTATGAGCAGGCCAAGGCAGGGAAGAGAGGGCTTCAGTACCAGCTGGCACCCTTGGCCCTCCTCCCATGGG
>NW_024343474.1:0-395 GCF_902729225.1 Pteropus medius
CCACTTCTCTTGGACCTTCTTAAAGAGTCATTTCAAACACTGCTTCTCCTAAAAGTCTCCTTTCATTTCTTCCTTGTGCCCTTGAACAAGCCTTTGTTGTAGCGCCTGCGGATGACTTTACGTCAACTTCCTGTTAGAGGAACATATTTTTCAATTTCTAGAAATTCTCTGAGCCTAGGACAGATCCTAGTACCAGGACCCAAGTAAATATACGACAAGAAAGTGAAGATGATGATGACGGTGATAACCATGATGATGACGGCGGAGAAGATGGTTATGTGGTGATGCTGGCGACGTGGTGAAGATGGTGATGATGATGATAACGACGACGATGATGGTGGTGACTGCAAACATTTACGTAATGGTTTCTGTGTTCCAGGCGCTGATATAAATGC
>NW_024343475.1:0-663 GCF_902729225.1 Pteropus medius
TTTCTGTTACTAGATATTTGACCCTTTTTCCCTCATCTACCTCCTCCCTCCCTCTTCCCCTGGTAACCACTAGGCTACTGTCTATGTCCATGAGTCTGTTTGTTTATCAAATTTGTCTGTTGCTGTTAGATTTATATTCCACATATAATATCAAGCATTTTTCAACTTTTTCTGTCTGGCTTATTTCCATTGATTTTGAAATGCTTTCTAGTATTATTTATGTGTGTTAAAGGTAATGTTAGGGTTGGATCATTAGCATATACAATGCCATAGCTTTTATTAAAATACATATTTTTGTTGATTAAAGAAATGCATCGTCTAAAATACATGTGTTTGATTAGGATGCATTTAATGGAATTTTCCACCCTTGCATGAAAACAAGCAACTCCATCCATCTATGTCAGCCATTTAATGTTGTTTCTGCCTCTGTCCACTCTCTCCTGCCTCCTGACCTAATTATAAGGCTTACCTATCTTCTTGTAGAGTTTCAAGATCCCTTGAAAATAGGCTTTTCATACAAAATGTTGATCATTGTTTCTGGGCTAGAGAAAAATCTATTCTTGGTAGAGGGGTAGAAGGTGAGATTCTAAATTAAAGCCTTTTGGTCTATACCTGACTTCAACAAGCAGACTACCAATATTCACCAAAACAAACTTGGCCAAT
>NW_024343476.1:0-696 GCF_902729225.1 Pteropus medius
TCTGCAGTGAGACGTCTCTGGCACAGGCTGGCAGTGGGGAGCCGGGCTGCGGCTTTTCCAGGCCCAGCCCCAGCTCCCACCCCTCACTGTGTCTCAGCAGGGTGAGCAGGGCTCACCCTGTGACGAAGCTTGTCTCCTGGCGCTGCCCTCATTCTCACAGTGATTTGAAGCTGGGGATCGGCTTGCCTTGAGGCAAAGTAGGGAGGCAGGGTTCCTGTGGGTTGCTCCTGCCCTCGTTGCTTCTTTGAGGTTGGGAGAGGCAAGTTGGAAAGTTCTGGGGCCTTAGTAATCCACCCTCGTTTGATGTCAGCATGTGTTTGTTAAATGGTCACTCTTTGCAAATGCCGAAGAGAGGGGAGGGCTGCCCCCGCAGAGCAGGGGAGACACGTAGGTATGGGAGTCCTGACAGCCGATGGCAGCCAGTGGCATGGCGGACGCACTGACAAAATATGCAGAACACAAATGAGGAGGAATTAAGCTCCAAGGAGGCAACATCGGGGAAAGTGTCACAGTCTTTGAACTAAATGACTAAGTGTGCATATAATTTCATCAGGTCAAGAGAAAACAGGAAGGGCAATGCACACAGAGCACACCGTCACCATCACCACCACCGTCACCAACACTACCATCAGCCCCTACACCACCTCCATCACCACCATCGCCAGCGCCATCGCCAGCGCTGTCACCAACACCATC
>NW_024343477.1:0-526 GCF_902729225.1 Pteropus medius
GTGGAAAGAGGGCGGGGCCAAACAAGGGGCCACGGAGAGCACAGATTTAAGAAGCAAGGCAAGAGGAACCCCAAAGGAGATAGAGAAGGGCAAGGAACATTCCGAGAGGAGGAGGAAGACCAGGAGAGCGGGGGCCAGGGCACAAGAGGGAGGTAGTGGCCAAACTTAACAGCGACTTCACTGAGATGGGGCTGCAAAATGTATCCCTTGAACGTGACAAGTAAGGTGCTAGTGACCTTGGAAAAAGACATTTTGGAGGCATGAGGAGGCCAGAGCCTGGCTGCCAAGGACAAGGCACATGGGGTGTGAGGAAGGGGATGATGAATAGATTCAGCAGCTTCAGGCGGTGTAGACCATGTGAAATGATTGTGCGCAGAACAGTGTGAATACGTGACCCCAGTCGCAGGCAGGGAGCGGTGGGGAAGGCGCCACACCAGACTGTGGACAGTGGGAACTTACAAGTGGTACAATCATTGATGAGTTTTAGCTTCCGCTATTTCTTACTTGCCCAAATTTTCTGCCATGA
>NW_024343478.1:0-1104 GCF_902729225.1 Pteropus medius
GGGGGGAGGCACCCCCTCACCAAGCTTGGGGATGGTCAGGGTTCATAGAGCCTTGGGGACTGCAGAGAGAGAAGTTACCTCTGGCCCTCTTAGGGTTTGAACTTGTCCTTTTGGGGAACGCAATTCAACCCAGCCCGAGCGGAGTCTAAAGTCCCGTGGCCTGGGGTTTGGGTATACGCGGAGTCGTCACCAGGCAGGCGGTGGGCACCTGGCCTGAAGGTTCAGTCCCGTCGGGCATCTGCACGGTGCCCGTCGCCCTGCAGGCCCTCGGCGACTGCCCCACGCACACCATGACGCCTCCCTGTGCCTCGTCCCTTGTGCTCCTGGGCCGTCTCCTTCTTGCTGTAGACAGAACCTGGAGACTGTTTGGGCGTCCGCTGGTCCTCATCAGCGTGCCCCCACCCCCCCATCGCTGGGATAGCTTTACGTGTGGACATGTGACTCCCTTCTGGTCAATGAAAGGTGAGGGAGGGCAGGAGGGCCGCTTCTCGAAGGCCCTGCATTCTGCGGCTCGTGACTCCGTCAGCGCATGGACTCACTGCTCACGCCATCTTCTCCGATTCTGTCTTCTGCCTCCGGCTTCCACCTCCGCAGGCTCCTCTGTGACAGTGAGCCCACGACAAGCCAGGCGCCTCCCATATCGTGGTCACCGGTCGGCAACCTGAATTCCATCTGGAACCTCGATCCTCCCTTGGCGCGCTCTAGTCAAGAACAGATGGTGAGCGTTTCGTACCAGTCTTGCTCATCGGCTGGACCACACCGGGCCTCACCTACGTATGAGTCGGGGACCCTGAGTGGTGGGGACATCTGTGGTTGTCACGACTGGGGTGCTCCTGCCATCAAGTAGGTGGAGTGAGGGGTGCTGCCGGACCTCCACAGTGCCCCAAACATCCCACAGAGATGACCCAAACGATCACGACCACGGTGCCCAGACGCAGACACCTGCTGTGGGATAAGGGACATGCAGCAGATGGTGCCCCTCAGGCCCCTCTGCACTTTCCTGAGAAGCCAGGCTCCATCCGCAGGCCTCCAAGCCTTGCCGGGCCGTCTGCGTCTTTGTCGCCAGACCCTCGCCTCCCTTTCCCAGGACCCCCGCGCGGACTC
>NW_024343479.1:0-322 GCF_902729225.1 Pteropus medius
ATGAAAGTCTTTGGTATGTCTGCGATCTCTACGAGAAAGGCAATACTTGCTTTGCTGGTACTGTTGAGAAGGACCGTAAGCCTGAATCTGCACTCAGAATGCTTAGTAGTAGGGACTAGCTTCTACATCGTAATTCCTGTCCGGCGTATGGATTTGGAGCGTGGCATTTGCCACAGTGGTGTGGACCTCAGTAGACATGAAAGTCCCTCCCCGATGATTGGGTCTGTCTTGGTGAGGTGACTTCTTTTCAGTATCAGAGAAAAGCTGTGGATACACCCTTGATATAAAAGCTCTTGGCACAGACACACTCTACTCATGGCCT
>NW_024343480.1:0-343 GCF_902729225.1 Pteropus medius
TCTCTTTTCATCCCTGAGGCCCCGGGGCTCCTTCCTAAGGCCTCGGCTCCTTCCCGCTTTCCGCAGTGGAAATCAGACTTCAGGACGGAAGCAGACACCTCCGTCACCCTCACCTTTCTGCCTGGGATGGTCGTAATGGTCCCCGTCGACGCATTCAAAATGAAGAAATGAAAGGCTCAAAGAGATGATCGCAAAGCTCCTAAGGCACGGAGGCCGAATTCAGACCCAGAGCTGTCTGCAGTGTCTCCCAACTGAATTCTTTCCAGCGGGTGACGGCCGCCATGGAGGCAGGGGCCAAAGCATCCCTGGGTACGCTGTCTGTGGGTGGCCCTGAACCCTGCAA
>NW_024343481.1:0-348 GCF_902729225.1 Pteropus medius
TCAATGTGCCCTCTTGCTATTTTTTTTGTCCTATTTATTTGTTGTATTTTACATAATTTCTTCAAAGAGGAAATTTTAGAGGTTCTTTGCTAATTGGTTTTATTCTGTCCATTAGGAAAACACATAGTCAGTCCACCTCTCAAAGGCAAACATTATTTTAATTTCTATCACCATAGATTATTAGTTTGTCTGTTCTTAACTTTCATGTAAATGAAAACATACAGTATATAATTTTATGTTAGTGAATTTTTTTTTCACTCAACATTATGGTTTTGAGTGGTACATATTACTGCATATAAGTTAATTCATTCTTTTTATTGCTATATCAATGTATTAAACATAGATTAC
>NW_024343482.1:0-6001 GCF_902729225.1 Pteropus medius
CCGTCACTCGCTGGAAAGAGGTCAGTTGGGGGACACTGCAGACAGCTGTGGGTCTGATTTCGGCCTCCGTGCGTCTTGAGCTTTGAGATCACCTCTTTGAGCCTTTCATTTCTTCATTTTGAATGCGTACACGGGGACCATTACGACCATCCCAGGCAGAAAGGTGAGGGAGAGGGAGGTGTCTGCTTCCATCCTGAAGTCTGATTTCCACTGCGGAAAGCGGGAAGGAGCCAAGGCCTTAGGAAGGAGCCCCGGGGCCTCTGGGATGAAAAGAGATCATGCTGAATTGTGGCTCTGGAACGCCCGGTGTCCACACTGCGGGGAGGTGGAGGTGCGAGGAGCGGCCTGTCTCCTGTGGTAGAGCAGGGGTCCAGGCAGGTTTCCTTCGAAAATCCACCATATACATATATATACATATAGATGAACATATATATGCATATATATGTATATGGTAGATCTGGCAAAAAGCTCTCTAGTGACGTCCATTTTGAGCCGGAACTGCAGACTTCCGAGATACGGCTCACTTGCGGCAAATTCACGGCCCTCCCGGCGCCTCGGGGCTCTGAGGGCGCTGCTAGGTCGTCTGCGGTTACGGCGGTACAGAAGTTGAGGAAGCACTCACTGACACTTTGAGCCCCTAGAGGTACAAACGACGTCTCATTGCTCTCTGTGTCCTCGTGCAGAACTCCAGGCCACCCACAGACAGCGTACCCAGGGATGCTTTGGCCCGGCCGTCCCTGGAGGCCGTCACCCGCTGGAAAGAGGTCAGTTGGGGGACACTGCAGAGAGCTGTGGGTCTGATTTCGGCCTCCGTGCCTCTTGAGCTTTGCGATCACCTCTTTGAGCATTTCATTTCTTCATTTTGAATGCGTACACGGGGACCATTACGACCATCCCAGGCAGAAAGGTGAGGGAGAGGGAGGTGTCTGCTTCCGTCCCGAAGTCTGATTTCCAATGCGGAAAGCAGGAAGGAGCAGAGGCCTTAGGAAGGAGCCCCAGGGCCTCTGGGATGAAAAGAGATCCTGCTGAATTGTGGCTCTGGAACGCCCGGTGTCCACACTCCGGGGAGGTGGAGGTGCTGGGAGCGGCCTGCCTTCTCTGGTAGACCAGGGGTCCATCCAGGTTTCCTTCGAAAATCCACCATATACATATATATGCATATAGATGAACATATATATGAATATATATGTATATGGTAGATTTGGCAAAAAGCTCTCTAGTGACGTCCATTTTGAGCCGGAACTGCAGACTTCCGAGATACGGCTCACTTGCGGCAAATTCACGGCCCTCCCGGCGCCTCGGGGCTCTGAGGGCGATGCTCGGTCGTCTGTGGCTACTGGGGTACAGAAGTTGCAGAAGCACTCACTGACACTTTGAGCCCCTAGAGGTACAAACAGCGTCTCATTGCTCTCTGTATCCTCAGGGTGCAGAGCTCCAGGCCACCCACAGACAGCGGACCCAGGGAGGCTTTGGCCCCTCCGTCCCTGGAGGCCGTCACCCGCTGGAAAGAGGTCAGTTGGGGGGACACTGCAGACAGCTGTGGGTCTGATTTCGGCCTCCGTGCCTCTTGAGCTTTGCGATCACCACTTTGAGCCTTTCATTTCTTCATTTTGAATGCGTACACGGGGACCATTACGTCAATCCCAGGCAGCAAGGTGAGGGAGAGGGAGGTGTCTGCTTCCGTCCTGAAGTCTGATTGCCAATGCGGAAAGCAGGAAGGAGCAGAGGCCTTAGGAAGGAGCCCCGGGGCCTCTGGGATGAAAAGAGATCCTGCTGAATTGTGGCTCTGGAACGCCCGGTGTCCACCCTCCGGGGAGGTGGAGGTGCTGGGAGCGGCCTGCCTTCTCTGGTAGACCAGGGGTCCAGCCAGGTTTCCTTCGAAAATCCACCATATACACATATATGCATATAGATGAACATATATATGCATATATGTGTATATGGTAGATCTGGCAAAAAGCTCTCTCGTGACGTCCATTTTGAGCCGGAACTGCAGACTTCCGAGATACGGCTCACTTGCGGCAAATTCACGGCCCTCCCGGCGCCTCGGGGCTCTGAGGGCGATGCTCGGTCGTCTGCGGGTACGGGGGTACGGAAGTGGCGGAAGCACTCACTGACACTTTGAGCCCCTAGAGGTACAAACGACGTCTCATTCCTCTCTGTATCCTCGTGCAGAGCTCCGGGCCACCCACAGACAGCGTACCCAGGGATGCTTTGGCCCCTCCGTCCCTGGAGGCCGTCACCCGCTGGAAAGAGGTCAGTTGGGGGACACTGCAGACAGCTGTGGGTCTGATTTCGGCCTCGGTGCCTCTTGAGCTTTGCGATCACCACTTTGAGCCTTTCATTTCTTCATTTTGAATGCGTACACGGGGACCATTACGTCCATCCCAGGCAGAAAGGTGAGGGAGAGGGAGGTGTCTCCTTCCGTCCTGAAGTCTGAGTGCCAATCCCGGAGCTTAAGGGAAGGAGCAGAAGGCCTTAGGAAGAGGACGGGGCCTCTCTGGGATAGAAAGAGATCCTGCTGAATTGTGGCCCTGGAACGCCCGGTGTCCACACTCCGGGGAGGTGGAGGTGCTGGGAGCAGCCTGTCTTCTCTGGTAGACCAGGGTCCACACAGGTTTCCTTCGAAAATCCACCATATACATATATATGCATATAGATGAACATATATATGCATATATATGTATATGGTAGATCTGGCAAAAAGCTCTCTAATGACGTCCATTTTGAGCCGGAACTGCAGACTTTCGAGATACAGCTCACTTGCGGCAAATTGACGGCCCTCCCGGCGCCTCGGGGCTCTGAGGGCGATGCTTTCGGGAATAAATCTCGCGGAGTGCGAAGTACGAGTTGCGGAAGCACTCACTGACACTTTGAGCCCCCAAGAGGTACAAACGACGTCTCATTCCTCTCTGTATCCTCGTGCAGAGCTCCAGGCCACCCACAGACAGCGTACCCAGGGATGCTTTGGCCCTCCGTCCCTGGAGGCCGTCACCCCCTGGAAAGAGGTTAGTTGGGGGACACTGCAGACAGCTGTGGGTCTGATTTCGGCCTCCGTGCCTCTTGAGCTTGGCGATCACCTCTTTGAGCCTTTCATTTCTTCATTTTGAATGCGTACACGGGGACCATTACGACCATCCCAGGCAGAAAGGTGAGGGAGAGGGAGGTGTCTGCTTCCGTCCTGAAGTCTGATTTCCAATGCGGAAAGCAGGAAGGAGCAGAGGCCTTAGGAAGGAGCCCCGGAGCCTCTGGGATGAAAAGAGATCCTGCTGAATTGTGGCTCTGGAAAGCCCGGTGTCCACACTCCGGGGAGGTGGAGGTGCTGGGAACGGCCTGTCTTATCTCAAACGTCTAAGGAAAATACAGCCTTTTGTTATAAAAATCACTATATATATATATATGTGTATATATATATATATATATATATATATATACACACACATATATATATATGAATATAAATATAGAAAGAGTTAGAGAAATAGATAGATACCTAAATAGATAGATAGGTAGATGGAGAGAGAGAGTGAGAGGGAGAGAGAAAGAGAGAGAGAGAGAGATATAGAGATATCTATAGATTCAGATAGAGATATAGATATAGATATATCGAGGGGAGCTCTGGCAAAAAGCACTCTACTGACGTCCATTTTGAGCAGGAACTGCAGACTTCCGAGATACGGCTCACTTGCGGCAAATTCAAGGCCCTCCCGGCGCCTCGGGGCTCTGAGGGCGATGCTCGGTCGTCTGCGGGTACGGGGGTACGGAAGTTGCGGAAGCACTCACTGACACTTTGAGCACCTAGAGGTACAAACGACATCTCATTCCTCTCTGCATCCTCGTGCAGAGCTCCAGGCCACCCACAGACAGCGTACCCAGTGATGCTTTGGCCCCTCCGTCCAAGGAGGCCGTCACCCGCTGGAAAGTGGTCAGTTGGGGGACACTGCAGACAGCTGTGGGTCTGATTTCGGCCTCCGTGCCTCTTGAGCTTCGCGATCACCTCTTTGAGCCTTTCATTTCTTCATTTTGATGCGTACACGGGGACCATTACGACCATCCCAGGCAGAAAGGTGAGGGAGAGGGAGGTGTCTGCTTCTGTCCTGAAGTCTGATTTCCAATGCGGAAAGCAGGAAGGAGCAGAGGCCTTAGGAAGGAGCCCCGGGGCCTCTGGGATGAAAAGAGATCCTGCTGAATTGTGGCTCTGGAACGCCCGGTGTCCACACTCGGGGGAGGTGGAGGTGCTGGGAGCGGCCTGCCTTCTCTGCTAGACCAGGGGTCCAGCCAGGTTTCCTTCGAAAATCCACCATATACATATATATGCATATAGATGAACATATATATGCATATATATGTATATGGTAGATCTGACAAAAAGCTCTCTAGTGACGTCCATTTTGAGCCGGAACTGCAGACTTCCGAGATACGGCTCACTTGCGGCAAATTCACGGCCCTCCCGGCGCCTCGGGGCTCTGAGGGCGATGCTCGGTCGTCTGCGGGTACGGGGGTACGGAAGTTGCGGAAGCACTCACTGACACTTTGAGCCCTAGAGGTACAAACGACGTCTCATTCCTCTCTGTATCCTCGTGCAGAGCTCCAGGCCACCCACAGACAGCGTACCCAGGGATGTTTTGGCCCCTCCGTCCCTGGAGGCCGTCACCCGCTGGAAAGAGGTCAGTTGGGGGACACTGCAGACAGCCGTGGGTCTGATTTCGGCCTCCGTGCCTCTTGAGCTTGGCACGTCCTCTTTGAGCCTTTCATTTCTTCATTTTGAATGCGTACACGGGGACCATTACGACCATCCCAGGCAGAAAGGTGAGGGAGGGAGGTGTCTGCTTCCGTCCTGAAGTCTGATTTCCAATGCGGAAAGCAGGAAGGAGCAGAGGCCTTAGGAAGGAGCCCCGGGGCCTCTGGGATGAAAAGAGATCCTGCTGAATTGTGGCTCTGGAACGCCCGGTGTCCACACTCCGGGGAGGTGGAGGTGCTGGGAGCTGCCTGCCTTCTCTGGTAGACCAGGGGTCCAGCCGGGTTTCCTTCGAAAATCCACCATATACATATATATGCATATAGATGAACATATATATGCATATATATGTATATGGTAGATCTGACAAAAAGCTCTCTAGTGACGTCCATTTTGAGCCGGAACTGCAGACTTCAGTCACGGCTCACTTGCGGCAAATTACATTACTCCCGAGCCTGGGGGCTCTGAGAGCGTGCTCCCTACGATGAGTCTCTTGGTGCAGTGCGGAGGTGCAGGCACTCACTGACACTTTGAGCCCCTAGGTACAAGCGACGTCTCATTCCTCTCAGCAACATCATTGCAGAGCTCCAGGCCACCCACAGACAGCGGACCCAGGGAGGCTTTGGCCCCTCCGTCCCTGGAGGCCGTCACCCACTGGAAAGAGGTCAGTTGGGGGACACTGCAGACAGCTGTGGGTCTGATTTCGGCCTCCGTGCCTTATGAGCTTTGCGATCACCTTTCGAGCCTTTCATTTCTTCATTTTGAATGCGTCCACGGGGACCATTACGACCATCCCTGGCAGAAAGGTGAGGGAGAGGGAGGTGTCTGCTTCCGTCCTGAAGTCTGATTTCCAATGGAAAGCAGGAAGGAGCAGAGGCCTTAGGAAGGAGCCCCGGGGCCTCTGGGATGAAAAGAGATCATGCTGAATTGTGGCTCTGTATCGCCCAGTGTCCACACTCCGGGAGGTGGAGGTGCTGGGAGCGGCCTGTCTTCTCTGGTAGACCAGGGTCCACACAGGTTTCCTTCGAAAATCCACCATATACATATATATGCATATAGATGAACATATATGCACTGCTCTCGCCATTGGAGTCAGCAACTCTTTCTCTAGTGGCGTCCATTTTTTGAGCGGAACTGCAGACTTCTCAGTCATTTCACTGGAAGCAAGTCACGGCCTCAGCCTCCCTAGGGGCTCTGAGAGGCGATGCTGCCGATATAGATCTCCTGGTGGAGTGCAGAAGTGCGGAAGTTGGAGGAGCACTC
>NW_024343483.1:0-432 GCF_902729225.1 Pteropus medius
TGTCTTCTATATATATATATATATATATATATATACATATACATATATATGTGTATATGTATATATATATACACACACACATATATATATACATACTATATATGTATATGTGTATATATATATATACATGTATATATAGAAGCAGTAAAGCTCCAAGAATGCCATACATTTTATATATAATTTTATATAATTTTTATATATAATATATATAAAATTATATATAAAATGTATGGCATTCTTTATATATATATAAAATTATATATAATTTTATATATATATAAATGCCATACATTTTATATATAATGCCATACATTATATATATAATTCCAACCTTATTTCTCAATCTATGCTGGGAATTTCATTTCCTGGAGGTGAAGGAATTATTTATCAGTGAAAAGCTGGGAGTTTGACTTATATATATATATATATATA
>NW_024343484.1:0-1433 GCF_902729225.1 Pteropus medius
GGTGCCTGCTGAGCCTTCCCTTTGGGTGTGTCATTTGGGTGTGTCATTGATGGGTGGTGCTCTGGTGTGGTCTAAAGTTGGCCACTAGGTGTGTTGGTTCTGGGGCCTTTTGGGAGTGTTTCTAGTGCAGCCAAGGTCAGCTCCTGACTGTTTCCTGCCCAGGGCCACTTGGTATGAGCAACACTGTGATCTGCAGATAGTTGCCACTTGTGCTGGGCTTGGAGGTGCCTGGGAGAGGCTAAGCAGTGAACCAAAGTCGGCTGCTGCTAGCGCTAGGCTTGGGTCTGGTTAGCAAGAGGTACAAGGCATAACAAGGCCAGATGCTGTTTATTTGAGATTTGCGAATCTTTGTGGGATTTTAGGGAAGTCAGCAGTATGAGCCAAGACAGGCCATTTCTATGGAAAGCTACTGGAAGTGGCTTGGGTGGAAACACAAGTTGCGTGGGGCAGGGTCTCAGGGAATCACTAGGGCAGAGTTAATGTATTAGCTAAGCTGATTCTATTCAGTCTTTAAAAAGAAAGAAATTCTGCAATATGCAACAATATGGAGGCACCTTGAGGACATTATGCTAAGTGAAATTTGCCAGTCACGGAAAGATAAATACTGCATGATTTCACTCTTTGAGGTATCTAAAATATTCAAATTAATAAAATCAAAGAGTGATTGTCAAAGGGGAGTTACTAATCAATTGGCATAAAGTTTTAGTCAAACAAGATGAACAAGCTCCAGAAGGCAGCTGTACAATGCTGCTTTATAGTCAACAATAATGTATTGTACACTTAGCAATTTGATCAGAGGTTAGATCTCACGTTGTGTTTTTTTTAAGTAATTAATTAATTTTTTATGATGACATTGGTTAATGAAATCCAGTAAGTTTCAGCTGAACATTTTAATAGTAAGGCACATATATACATTGTGTGTTCACCTCCCATAGTTAGCTTTCTTTCTGTCACCACATATTTTTTAAATTAATTAATTTATTTTTATGGTGACATTGGTTAACAAAATCCAGTAAGTTTTATCTGTACACTTTAACAGTAAGGCATATATATATTTACACTGTGTGTTCACTTCTCATAGTTAGATTTCTTTCTGTCATCACATATTTGACCCTTTTTACCCCATCGACCGCTCCCCTTCACCCTCCCCCTCCTCTCTGGTAACCACTAGTCTATTGTCCATGTCCATGAGACTCTGTTTGTTTGTCCTGCTCATTTCTTGCTTTTAGGTTTATATCCCACATATAAGTGATATCATGTAATTTTCAACTTTTTCTGTCTGGCTTATTTCGCTTAGCATGATTATCTCGAGGTCCATCCATGTTGTCGCAAATGGCAGTATTTCATCTCTTCTTATGGCTGAGTAATATTCCATCGTATATATGTATCACCGCTTCTTTATCCAATCATCTATCGTAGGACACTTCAGTTGC
>NW_024343485.1:0-501 GCF_902729225.1 Pteropus medius
GCACAGCCACCCTGGACATACGTGGGGGCTCTCCCCCAAACCACCACTGCCCCTCGGGGTGCCCAGGGTTACGTGCTTGCTTGGGGTGGCGGGTGGGCACAGCGCGGCCTAGAACTTTGGCCTCGTCTGTGACAAGAAGGGTCTTTGAGTCCAGGGGAACGCCCTCCTGGCTGGACTGGGGACAGGTGACACCCCAGCTGCCACAGATAAGCAACAAGAAAGACATCTGGACTCCGGGCCAGCCCGGCAGAGCCCAAAGGCTTCTCCACCTCCTTCCCCCTACACGCCCACCAGCCCCCTGGGCACGACGCGCCCCCCACTGAGTGCACCTTTGTGTCTCCTATTAGACCAGGCACCTTAGAACAGAAGACTCGCCTCTTTGGTATTTGTTTTGTTGTTTACATGGTAAATGTGCAGTAAAGGATGTGCAGTAACCTCGATGGAAGAGAGGGTTGGTCTTTGCCCTCGGCTCTTGACCTCTAAGCCCCGGAGTGACCTTCC
>NW_024343486.1:0-587 GCF_902729225.1 Pteropus medius
TGTGGCTTTATGGTGATTCTTGACGGCGAGTAGGATCCGCCTCCCAACTTTGAAGCCGCCTTCAGCGTCCCGTTTGCTATTCTGGATCTTTTTTCATCTTTCCATATAAACTTTAGACATCAATACTTTTTTCCCATCAATATAGTTTTTTTTTTAAATTATACCTTCGGATGCAATGACTTTGGACTATGTATATCAAAATGCACTCACGTGTGTGTGCTGGAACACTCGCGAAGTCACTATGCGATGAGTTCCACTAAAGCATCAAGGTGACGGGCCGGCAGCGAAGGGGTCTCATATAGGGAGTAAGCGGAGGGCGAAGTGGGTAGAGGGGATCATATATACGGTGGCTGAAGGAAACTAGACTTTGGGTGGTAAACACACGATAGAATATATAGATGTCGAATGATAATGTACACCTGAAAATTATATAATGGTATTAACCAATGTCACCCCGGTAAACTTAATTTTAAAAAAAGAAAAAAAGAAAAAGAATTCAAAGAGAAATACTAGACTTAGCGGGGAGCCTGCGGCCAAGTGGACGGGGTATGGACCCGGCTTTGAGCGGAGCTGGAGCCCGCAGCCAG
>NW_024343487.1:0-348 GCF_902729225.1 Pteropus medius
CTCTTATCCCCAGTGAATTAGACCCTGGGGCCGCTGAAAGCCGTTCTGTCCTGAATGGAGCTCTGTGGAAGACGTGAGTTGTTTTCCGTTGCGGAGAAGAGTTGGGAACTCTCTTTCGAGAGCCAAGCTCTTTGATCTTACTCTCCGTACAGAGGGTTTAGGCAAGGCGGAACAGTGACTCGGCCCCCCGGTCATTTCCAAAGACGTTTTTCGAAAGGACTCCGCAACAGTGCTCTTTTGTGGAGAAGCGACGAGAACACAGTTCCTTGCGTGGATTCTGATTAGGAACCGTCGGGGGAATTGTTTCTCTCGAGTGCTGCTTGCCAGCTGTGTTCACAATCGTGCCTA
>NW_024343488.1:0-327 GCF_902729225.1 Pteropus medius
AAGTTACATTTAGAATTAGGTTCAGGATAAGGTGTTAGGTTTAGGGTTATTATATGTTTAAAATTTAGGGTTAGGGTTATTGTTAGGGTTAGGGTTAGAATTAGGGTTAGGATTAACTTTAGTTTTAAGGTAAGGATCATGGTTAGGGTTAGGTTTAGGGTGAGGGTTAGGTTTAAGTTAGGGTTAGGATTCGGGTTTGGTTTAGGTTAGTGTTAGAGTTAGTGTTAGATTTAGTGTTATTGTTAGGGATATGTTTGGGGTTAGGGTAAGAGGTTAGATATAGGATGAGTATTTGGTTAGAGTTAGGGTTTGGGTTAGGTTAGGGTT
>NW_024343489.1:0-674 GCF_902729225.1 Pteropus medius
GGCTGGTCGGTGCCCGCCCCGGGAGGCCGGGCGAGTCAGCACGGAGCAGAGGCCACATCCGGGACGGCAGCGGTGACGAGAGGCCTGGCTGCCAGGTCTGCTGCGGCGGCCTCGTCCTGGAAATGTCTGGAAACATCCTCTGTTGGTGGGATGTGTCATGGGGCGTTTCTCGGGCATGACAGGGAAGCCGACGCGTTTCCTCCCGCGATGCTCAGCAGGGAACGAAACCACTGTCCACGGGGTGACGGCTGCTTCGCCAGGCCCCGGGGCTGCCCCTCGGGGTCCTGTGGGCTCTGCTGTCAGTCAGTTTCCCAGCTTCGGGCTCCATTTTCAGGAAGGGATTGAAACAGCGTGTTAAAACCTCTTGACCGCTGAGCCACCCGAACACCCAGCTCGGAAACAAGGTCGGATCTGCACGAAGTTTGTTCACACATTTGGCCTCAGAAAAGGTTAAACGCTTTGCTCTCAGTTTTGAAAGCACCGTGTCCGTAGGTCACGGTTGGACACAGAGGCTCGGGTCGGCGTGGGGCTGGAGCTCGCAGCAGGGCTCGGCGCCGGCGGCTTTTACGATATCGCCTCCCTTCACACCCACCGAGATGCTTCTCATGTTGCTGTGGTTTCTGAAAACGGTGCTATTTCGTGTGTTTACATGTGAAAACATTATTTAATACAGT
>NW_024343490.1:0-1127 GCF_902729225.1 Pteropus medius
CCAGGATGAGAGGTGCCCTATTAGGAAAAATCGTTCTGAGGTTTTTCATGGGAAAATAGCTGGTTTTACTTCCTGAAAAATAAACAGCTGGATCGTGTCTGGTGGAGAGGGAGAGGACGCAGGGTTACGGGGGCCGCCGAATTTTCGTGACTCATTCTTTAAACTGCTCTTAGACTTTTGCTCAGTGACACGGTGCACATCAGGGTTCCACTGTCACCCTTCAGGTCCAGATCAGGGGGCACGGCCCGGAGCTGGCCCAAACGTCGCATGGCAGTAAAATACAAAAGCAGGTCCCTTCCAAAACGTTTCAGCTCCGTCGCGAGCGTAGCCATGTCCGTTGTGCCTCGGCGGCGCTCGTGCGAGCATCTCGCGCGGTCGTTAAAACGGCCTCGGGGCGGCCTCCGCCGCGGCTGGCTCACGGGCACCGGCAGGGCTCACGGTCCTGCCGCCCCGACTGCAGCATCGTGTGCCACGTTCCCCTGTTTTAAAATCGGGTCATGTCATTGAATGGCTTATCTTCAGAATAAACCCACAATCCTTTATGATTCATTGGTATCTTTAAAAAGGATAGTAGATGTTTTTTTCTTTATATATTTTTAAAAGTCGACTTTGTCTGAATAAGGCATTTGCATTTTCTCATGTAAATACATAATACTAGACAGCTAATTTGAATTGAAAAATGAAAAAATACTAAATAGAATTTAGTATACAGTTTTTAAATGAAACAATTTTATCACACAAAACTTTACATTTTCAGAAACAATAGTCACAAATCGATATGATTACTTTAAAATATGTTTCTTTATTAGCTTAAGATCTTGCTGTTTTTTTTTTTTTTTTAAGGAAATGAAACGGTTCCTGATCCTGATATAACTCTCCCCGCTCCCCCCTCCCTCCTTCTCTGACCACTATTGAATGTGGTGTGCATCTTTCCCGAGTGTGCTTCAGAAGTACACACTGCGTTTGGCATGTTGGACTTGTGCCCAGTGACGCCAAACTGTGCATGTCTCTGTGCTACCTGACTTTTACTCCACGTTATATGTATGAATTTTGTCCATTTTTATGCATTTCTGGTAAGTGCATTTAAGCCTATAAATTTTCCTCTGAACACGGCTTTCCTTGTATTT
>NW_024343491.1:0-1309 GCF_902729225.1 Pteropus medius
GTTAAAGCTCCTTTGCTACAGACCGCGCAATAAATTGTTTCTCTTTGCCAGAGATCATCAAGATGGGTCTGCAGAAGGCCACCTTCCCAAGCGCGTGCTAAACACCTCGAGGGGTAAACGGACAGACGTGCAGGTGCAGGCACCCCCCAGTATGCTGGTGAACGGGGTGTCTGCTTTCCCTAATTTGAGAGAAAAGGGTGCACAGACAGACGGTGTTTCTGCTTTTCCCCTATACCAATAAAGCTATTAGAGCAGAACGCGTGACACCACTGCCATGTCAGGCTTCTGACTCACGACAGGCACCCATTCCCTATTCTTGCATTTAATGTACAAGCCGCACGGAAGGTGGATGCCTGCCTGGCTGTCCTGGCCACGGCACCACCGGGCTGCGTGTCCGCCCGAGGCCTGACCGTGTGGGACAGCTCCACGCCCTAATCTATAAGGCGGGACCCTAACTGCAGACCAGGCCAGCCTGGCGAACTGCAGCGGCGTCTCACCGTCCTGGCACCGATGACGCGTGAGGCTGAACCGGTCTTTGAGCTGGGGGGCCGTCCTGGCCACCGCAAGATGTTGAGCAGCATCCCTGGTCGCTACCTGCTAGGTGCCGGCGGCACCCCTGAGCGCCAGTGTGACACCCCTGAATGCCTCCAGACACGGCCGGATGTCCAGGGAAGACACAGGGGGCTCGAATGCAAAATTACGTCCTTAGAGAACCACTGTCCTCAAGAGAAAAAGTCACACTGCTTTCCTGCTTCCCGCCCAAAAAAGGCCCAGGTGAGTCTGACTCGTCTTGTGTCACGGGCCCACCGGGAACCTCACCAGATGCATCCATCAAGTAAGGTTCGGGGTAAGCCACTGGCCACACGTGACTACTTCACCTTAAACTAAAATTAAATCTAAAACTCGGTTTCCCAGGCACACTAGCCACCTTTCAAGTGCTGAGAAGCCACGTGTGGTGACAAGTGGCTCGTGGCTACTCCACTGGACAGCACAGCTATGACAGCTCTGTCTTCACGGAAAGTTCTGTGGGGGGTGCTGCTCCAGGCCACCCAAGGAGCTCCTGAGTGCTCTGACAGCCATGCATGCTTCTAAAAAATCCCAAGAACGGAGGGCGAATACAAAGGAATCGCAGGTCAATTCGAAGATCTGGGCTTTGGAATCATAAGCAGAACTCGATTTTTCAAAACACGCAGCGCTTGTCAAAGAATTAAAGACCCGGAATGTCTACAAACTCACCGCTCGATCCTTGAACCAAAGCTCGCCATTTTAAGAACCGTGTATTTTTTTAAAACGGGAAGTCAGAAGAGAA
>NW_024343492.1:0-480 GCF_902729225.1 Pteropus medius
TTAGTGTTATCGTTAGAGTTATGGTTAGGGTTATGTTAAGGTTAGTGTTAGGTTTAGTGTTAGGGTTAGGGTTAGGCTTAGGATTAGGGTTTAGGGTTTGTATTAGGGTTATGGTTAGGGTAAGTGTTTAGAGTAAGGAATAGGTTTAGTGTTAGGGTTATACTTAGAGTTAGGGTAACAGTTAGGTTTAGGTTTAGTGTTAGGTTTAGCGATAGGTTTTGGGTTAGGGTAACAGCTATGTTTAGGCTTATTGTTAGGATATGATGTCAGAGTTAGGATTAGTGTTAGGAACAGGGGTAGGTTTAGTTTAGGGTTACGCTTAGGGTTAAGTTTAGGTTAGGATTAAGGTTAGGGTTAGGTTTAATGTAAGAGTTTAGAGTTAGGATTAGTGTTCGGGTTAGGGATAGGGTTAGGTTTAGGGTTAGGGTAAGGGTTAGGGTGAGGGTTAAGGTAAGGGTTAGAGTAAGAGTTTAAGGTCTT
>NW_024343493.1:0-7102 GCF_902729225.1 Pteropus medius
CCACAGAGCCCCAAGGCCCCAGGTGGGCTGTGCATTTGCCGCAAGTGAGCCTTTTCTCGGAAGTCTGCGATTCTGGCTCAAAATGGACGTCACCAGAGAGCTTTTTGCCAAAGCTACCATATACATATATATGCATATATATGTTCATCTATATGCATATATATGTATATGGTGGATTTTCGAAGGAAACCTGCGTGGACCCCTGGTCTGCCACAGAAGACAGGCCGCTCCTAGCACCTCCACCTCCCCGCAGTGGGGACACCGGGCGTTCCAGAGCCACAAATCAGCATGATCTCTTTTCATCCCAGAGGCCCCGGGGCTCCTTCCTAAGGCCTCGGCTCCTTCCCGCTTTCCGCAGTGGAAATCAGACTTCAGGACGGAAGCAGACACCTCCCTCTCCCTCACCTTTCAGCCTGGGATGGACGTAATGGTCCCCGTGGAAGCATTCAAAATGAAGAAATGAAAAGCTCAAAGAGCTGATCGCAAAGCTCCTAAGACACGGAGGCCGAATTCAGACCCACAGCTGTCTGCAGTGTCTCCCAACTGAACTCTTTCCAGCGGGTGACGGCCGCCATGGACGGAGGGGCCAAAGCATCCCCGGGTACGCTGTCTGTGGGCGGCCCTGACCCCTGCAAGAGGATGCAGAGGCGAATGACACGTAGTTTGTACCTCTAGGAGCTCAAAGTGTCAGTGAGTGCTCCTCCAACTTCGCCACCCCAGTACCCGCAGATGACCGGGCATGGCCCACAGAGCCCCAAGGCCCGGGAGGGCTCTGCATTTGCCACAAGTGAGCCTTTTCTTGGAAGTCTGCGATTCTGGCTCGAAATGGACGTCACCAGAGAGCTTTTCGCCAAAGCTACCATATACATATATATGCATATATATATTCATCTATATATGCATATATATGTATATGGTGGATTTTCGAAGGAAACCTGCGTGGACCCCTGGTCTACCACAGAAGACAGGCCGCTGCTAGCACCTCCACCTCCCCGCAGTGTGGACACCGGGCGTTCCAGAGCCACAATTCAGCATGATCTCTTTTCATCCCAGAGGCCCCGGGGCTCCTTCCTAAGGCCTCGGCTCCTTCCCGCTTTCCGCAGTGGAAATCAGACTTCAGGGCGGAAGCAGACACCTCCCTCTCCCTCACCTTTCTGCCTGGGATGGTCGTAATGGTCCCCGGGGACGCATTCAAAATGAAGAAATGAAGGCTCAAAGAGCTGATCGCAAAGCTCCTAAGGCACGGAGGCCGAATTCAGACCCACAGCTGTCTGCAGTGTCTCCCAACTGAACTCTTTCCAGCGGGTGACGGCCGCCATGGACGGAGGGGCCAAAGCATCCCCGGGTACGCTGTCTGTGGGCGGCCCTGACCCCTGCAAGAGGATGCAGAGACGAATGACACATAGTATGTACCTCTAGGAGCTCAAAGTGTCAGTGATTGCTCCTCCAACTTCGCCACCCCAGTACCCGCAGATGACCGGGCATGGCCCACATAGCCCCAAGCCCCGGGAGGGCTGTTCATTTGCCGCAAGTGAGCCTTTTCTCCGAAGTCTGCGATTCTGGCTCAAAATGGACGTCACCAGAGAGCTTTTCGCCAAAGCTACCATATACATATATATGCATATATATATTCATATATATGTATATGGTGGATTTTCGAAGGAAACCTGCGTGGACCCCTGGTCTACCACAGAAGACAGGCCTCTCCTAGCACCTCCACCTCCCCGCAGTGTGGACACCGGGCGTTCCAGAGCCACAATTCAGCATGATCTCTTTTTTCATCCCAGAGGCCCCGGGGCTCCTTCCTAAGGCCTCGGCTCCTTCCCGCTTTCCGCAGTGGAAATCAGACTTGAGGACGGAAGCAGACACCTCCCTCTCCCTCACCTTTCTGCCTGGGATGGTGGTAATGGTCCCCGTGGACGCATTCAAAATGAAGAAATGAAAGGCTCAAAGAGCTGATCGCAAAGCTCCTAAGGCACGGAGGCCGAATTCAGACCCACAGCTGTCTGCAGTGTCTCACAACTGAACTCTTTCCAGCGGGTGACGGCCGCCATGGACGGAGGGGCCAAAGCATCCCCGGGTACGCTGTCTTTGGGCGGCCCTGAACCCTGCAAGAGGATGCAGAGACGAATGACACGTAGTTTGTACCTCTAGGAGCTCAAAGTGTCAGTGAGTGCTCCTCCAACTTCGCCACCCCAGTACCCGCAGATGACCGGGCATGGCCCACCAGAACCCCAAGGCCCCGGGAGGGCTGTGCATTTGCCGCAAGTGAGCCTTTTCTCGGAAGTCTGCGATTCTGGCTCGAAATGGACGTCACCAGAGAGCTTTTTGCCAAAGCTACCATGTACATATATATGCATATATATGTTCATCTATATGCATATATATGTATATGGTGGATTTTCGAAGGAAACCTGCCTGGACCCCTGCTCTACCACAGAAGACAGGCCGCTCCTCGCACCTCCACCTCCCCGCAGTGTGGACACCAGGCGTTCCAGAGCCACAATTCAGCATGATCTCTTTTCATCCCAGAGGCCCCAGGGCTCCTTCCTAAGGCCTCGGCTCCTTCCCGCTTTCCGCAGTGGAAATCAGACTTCAGGACGGAAGCAGACACCTCCCTCTCCCTCATCTTTCTGCCTGGGATGGTCGTAATGGTCCCCGTGGACGCATTCAAAATGAAGAAATGAAAGGCTCAAGGAGTTGATCGCAAAGCTCCTAAGGCACGGAGGCCGAATTCAGACCCACAGCTGTCTGCAGTGTCTCCCAACTGAACTCTTTCCAGCGGGTGACGGCCGCCATGGACGGAGGGGCCAAAACATCCCCGGGTACGCTGTCTGTGGGCGGCCCTGAACCCTGCAAGAGGATGCAGAGACGAATGACACGTAGTTTGTACCTCTAGGAGCTCAAAGTGTCAGTGAGTGCTCCTCCAACTTCGCCACCCCAGTACCCGCAGATGACCGGGCATGGCCCACAGAGCCCCAAGGCCCAGGGAGGGCTGTGCATTTGCCGCAAGTGAGCCTTTTCTCGGAAGTCTGCGATTCTGGCTCAAAATGGACGTCACCAGAGAGCTTTTCTCCAAAGCTACCATATACATATATATGCATATATATATTCATCTATATGCATATATATGTATATGGTGGAATTTCGAAGGAAACCTGCGTGGACCCCTGGTCTAGCACAGAAGACAGGCCGCTGCTAGCACCTCCACCTCCCCGCATTGTGGACACCGGGCTTTCCAGAGCCACAATTCAGCATGATCTCTTTTTATCCCTGAGGCCCCGGGGCTCCTTCCTCAGGCCTCGGCTCCTTCCCGCTTTCTGCAGTGGAAATCAGACTTCAGGACGGAAGCAGACACCTCCCTCTCCCTCACCTTTCAGCCTGGGATGGTAGTAATGGTCCCCGGGGACGCATTCAAAATGAAGAAATGAAAGGCTCAAAGAGCTGATCGCAAAGCTCCTAAGGCACGGAGGCCGAATTCATACCCACAGCTGTCTGCAGTGTCTCCCAACTGAACTCTTTCCAGCGGGTGACGGCCGCCATGGACGGAGGGGCCAAAGCATCCCCGGGTACGCTGTCTGTGGGCGGCCCTGACCACTGCAAGAGGATGCAGAGACGAATGACAAGTAGTTTTTACCTCTAGGAGCTCAAAGTGTCAGTGAGTGCTACTCCAAATTCGCCACCCCAGTACCCGCAGATGACCGGGCATGGCCCACAGTGCCCCAAGGCCCCGGGTGGGCTGTGCATTTGCCGCAAGTGAGCCTTTTCTCGGAATTCTGCGATTCTGGCTCAAAATGGACGTCACCAGAGAGCTTTTCGCCAGCTACCATATACATATATATGCATATATCTATATGCATATATATGTATATGGTGGATTTTCGAAGGAAACCTCCGTGGACCCCTGGTCTACCACAAAAGACAGGCCGCTGCTAGCACCTCCACCTCCCCGCAGTGTGTACACCGGGCGTTCCAGAGCCACAATTCAGCATGATCTCTTTTCATCCCGGAGGCCCCGGGCTCCTTCCTCAGGCCTCGGCTCCTTCCCGGTTTCCGCATTGGAAATCAGACTTAAGGACGGAAGCAGACACCTCCCTCTCCCTCACCTTTCACCCTGGAATGGTCGTAATGGTCCCCATGGACGCATTCAAAATGAAGAAATGAAAGGCTCAAAGAGCTGATCGCAAAGCTCCTAAGGCACGGAGGCCGAATTCAGACCCAAAGCTGTCTGCAGTGTCTCCCAACTGAACTCTTTCCAGCGGGTGACGGCCGCCATGGACGGAGGGGCCAAAGCATCCCAGGGTACGCTGTCTGTGGGAGGCCCTGACCCCTGCAAGAGGATGCAGAGACGAATGACACGTAGTTTGTACCTCTAGGAGCTCAAAGTGTCAGTGAGTGCTCCTCCAACTTCGCCACCCCAGTACCCGCAGATGACGGGGCATGGCCCACAGAGCCCCAAGTCCCCGGGAGGGCTGTGCATTTGCCGCAAGTGAGCCTTTTCTCAGAAGTCTGCGATTCTGGCTCAAAATGGACGTCACCAGAGAGCTTTTCGCCAAAGCTACCATATGCATATATATTCATCTATATGCATATATATGTATATGGTGGATTTTCGAAGGAAACCTGCGTGGACCCCTGGTCTACCACAGAAGACAGGCCGCTGCTAGCACCTCCACCTCCCCGCACTGTGGACACCGGGCGTCCCAGAGCCACAATTCAGCATGATCTCTTTTCATCCCGGAGGCCCCGGGGCTCCTTCCTCAGGCCTCGGCTCCTTCCCGCTTTCCCCAGTGGAAATCAGACTTCAGGACGGAAGCAGACACCTTCCTGTCCCTCACCTTTCAGCCTGGGATGGACGTAATGGTCCCCGGGGACGCATTCAAAATGAAGAAATGAAAGGCTCAAAGAGCTGATGGCAAAGCTCCTAAGGCACGGAGGCCGAATTCAGACCCACAGCTGTCTGCAGTGTCTCCCAACTGAACTCTTTCCAGCGGGTGACGGCCGCCATGGACGGAGGGGACAAAGCATCCCCGGGTACTCTGTCTGTGGGCGGCCCTGACCCCTGCAAGAGGATGCAGAGACGAATGACACGTGGTTTGTACCTCTAGGAGCTCAAAGTGTCAGTGAGTGCTCCTCCAACTTCGCCACCCCAGTACCCGCAGATGACCGGGCATGGCCCACAGAGCCCCAAGGCCCCGGGAGGGCTGTGCATTTGCCGCAAGTGAGCCTTTTCTCGGAAGTCTGCGATTCTGGCTCAAAATGGACGTCACCAGAGAGCTTTTCGCCAAAGCTACCATATACATATATGTGCATATATATATTCATCTATATGCATATATATGTATATGGTGGAATTTCGAAGGAAACCTGCGTGGACCCCTGGTCTAGCACAGAAGACAGGCCGCTGCTAGCACCTCCACCTCCCCGCAGTGTGGACACCGGGTGTGCCAGAGCCACAATTCAGCATGATCTCTTTTTATCCCTGAGGCCCCGGGGCTCCTTCCTCAGGCCTCGGCTCCTTCCCGCTTTCCGCAGTGGAAATCAGACTTCAGGACGGAAGCAGACACCTCCCTCTCCTCACCTTTCAGCCTGGGATGGTCGTAATGGTCCCCGGGGACGCATTCAAAATGAAGAAATGAAAGGCTCAAAGAGCTGATCGCAAAGCTCCTAAGGCACGGAGGCCGAATTCAGACCCACAGCTGTCTGCAGTGTCTCCCAACTGAACTCTTTCCAGCAGGTGACGGCCGCCATGGACGGAGGGGCCAAAGCATCCCCGGGTACGCTGTCTGTGGGCAGCCCTGAACCCTGCAAGAGGATGCAGAGACGAATGACACGTAGTTTGTACCTCTAGGAGCTCAAAGTGTCAGTGAGTGCTCCTCCAACTTCGCCACCCCAGTACCCGCAGATGACCGGGCATGGCCCACAGAGCCCCAAGGCCCCGGGAGGGCTGTGCATTTGCCGCAAGTGAGCCTTTTCTCGGAAGTCTGAGATTCTGGCTCCAAATGGACGTCACCAGAGAGCTTTTCGCCAAAGCTACCATATACATATATATGCATATATATATTCATCTATATGCATATATATGTATATGGTGGAATTTCGAAGGAAACCTGCTTGGACCCCTGGTCTAGCACAGAAGACAGGCCGCTGCTAACACCTCCACCTCCCCGCAGTGTGGACACCGGGCGTTCCAGAGCCACAATTCAGCATGATCTCTTTTCATCCCGGAGGCCCAGGGGCTCCTTCCTAAGGCCTCGGCTCCTTCCCGCTTTCCGCAGTGGAAATCAGACTTCAGGACGGAAGCAGACACCTCCCTCGCCCTCACCTTTCTGCCTGGGATGGTCGTGATGGTCCCCGTGGACGCATTCAAAATGAAGAAATGAAAGGCTCAGAGAGCTGATCGCAAAGCTCCTAAGGCACGGAGGCCGAATTCAGACCCACAGCTGTCTGCAGTGTCTCCCAGCTGACCTCTTTCAGCGGGTGACGGCCCCCATGGACGGAGGGGCCAAAGCATCCCTGGCTACGCTGTCTGTGGGTGGCCGTGAACCCTGCAAGAGGATACAGAGACGAATGAGACGTAGTTTGGACCTCTAGGAGCTCAAAGTGTCAGTGAGCGCTCCTCCAACTTCGCTACCCCAGTACCCGCAGATGACCGAGCATCGCCCACAGAGCCCCAAGGCCCCGGGAGGCCTGTGCATTTGCCGCAAGTCAGCCTTTTCTCGGAAGCCTGCGATTCTGGCTCGAAATGGACGTCACCAGAGAGCTTTTTGCCAAAGCTACCATATACATATATATGCATATATATATTCATCTATATGCATATATATGTATATGGTGGATTTTCGAAGGAAACCTGCGTGGACCCCTGTTCTACCACAGAAGACAGGCCGCTCCTAGCACCTCCACCTCCCGCAGTATGGACACCGGGCGTTCCAGAGCCACAATTCAGCATGATCTCTTTTCATCCCAGAGGCCCCGGGGCTCCTTCCTAAGGCCTCGGCTCCTTCCCGCTTTCCGCAGTGGAAATCAGACTTCAGGACGGAAGCAGACACCTCCCTCTCCCTACCTTTCTGCCTGGGATGGTCGTAATGGTCCCCGTGGA
>NW_024343494.1:0-6100 GCF_902729225.1 Pteropus medius
GACAGAGATAAATGATAGATAGATAATAGACGGTGACAGACAGAGATAGACACCATCTTCCTCTCGGATGGCGTCTTCATCTACACCTGTATCTACCTATAGATGTAACCACGTGCATGCACTGATGTCTGGGATGGAAAACGCCCATAAACGGTGACGTGCGCAGGGGTCTAGTGCCGTACAGATGACAATATGCGCCCCGGCCCCGCCCTCCAGGGAAGCGGCGCCGCCGTGTGTGGGGCGGAGCGGGCGTCCGTGGTGTTCTCCACGCTGCCACCTTCCTCCCTACGCCTTAGATGGCGTGGCGTTTGGTCCTGATCTAGTTAAATCGACCGTTTGAAACCTCCAGAGCGGCTTTTCAGCTCTCAAACTGTGCCTTCTGATCATTTCACTGTTGATATCACCCTGGAGACGTTTCACAATGAAATTATGACAGCATCGCTTGACAGCGGAATAAGGACATTTCGCAATCTTTGCTAAATTCAGCACTTTCCCTGAATCTCTGTTAAATTTTATTTCCTTTGGTCGTTTATCTTCCTAATTCATGTTGAAGGACCCGTGTTCCCCCGGGACGTAACGTCAGTGACCTTGTAGCGTTCCAAGTGTTTCTGGCTTTGATGTGGACACGAGCATCTTTCACAAATGCCTTCGTCCATAACTTCCTCCCTCTGTTAAAATAAACCAATTCTGGGAAATTCGAGCATGACCTCACTCTGTCTTGGAGTTCCTTATGCTTCCAGAACGTGCGAGAGCCCCCGCGTGCTTCGTTTCGGCTCACGCTGTCTGCACTTCGTCTGGTGCCGACCAGAAGCGGATGAAGTCGTCATCCCTCAAACCCGACCGGGGGGACTTCACTGTTCAAGCATCCGCCGCGGTTAAGAAGACACGAGATCGTCATGGATCCCATCTCGTGAAGACCGGTTTTCTCTAGTTACTCATTTTCACAGTCACTGGTATCTCTCGCTCACAAACTCCACATGTGGTGCTAAGAAAATCCACTAAAAGTCCCGAAATACGACGCCAATGACTTCTCGGTGCACGGTGATCCGAGGCTTTCTTGCCCGTTAATTCCTCGTGAGGAAAGTGTAGTTGCCATGGAAACATGGTTGACATAACAGAACCCAGCCAGCGGGACTCGGACCTGCCCGTGGTGTCCTACATCTATTATCACTGCCTGATTCTGAAATCTTTCTTGATTGATTTATATTTTTCCGGCTCAGAAAAGCCTTTAACTGGCAAATATGAGAATGAATCGATAGGTTATAAGTTCTCTCTAAAACAGGTCACTCTTTATTCGAACCTCATTATACTTTGATTCAGCATCGTCTTCGGGTGCTAGGACCTTCTCAATCATGAATCACACGCACGCACGCACAGATGCGCACACATACACGGACACACACGGGCACACGCGCGCGCACACACACACGCAAACACGCACCCCTAAATTCAGCAGCACCCCTCGGTCATCACCGTCAAGTTCCCATCACACGCTCGCTTTCGCTCATTCCTACTTTCTCTCTCTCCGTCTTCTGGGTCTGGATGCCGGTGGGATCACGCCTGGAACCGGCGGCCGTTGGCCAACTGTAGACAAATTTAGAAACCGGGCGCCTTCGTGTTCATTCCTGCCACCTCCACTTCTTCTGTTTGTGCAGTGAGATCCCAGAAATCCACCTCTGCCTCTCACAAATCCACCTCTGTGCTCACGACGCAGGCGTGTGTCCTGTCACTCCAAGGACGGTCACCTGAGACTCCGCGTCACGGCCACGAGGTATTCACGGCTTCACGACGCACAGCGAGCTTCCAAAATACCCAGCGTTTCCAGCCCACGGAAGAGTAAAAAAAGACACACGGTCCTTAAACACATTTTCCATCTAAAAGACGGAACTAATTCAAAGGACGTCAGCATTTTAAATATTAAATCGTGCCCCACCTTTCGGAGCAAAAGCAAAGAGTCGCCTGTTTTGCAGCCGACTGAGGTCAGGATTCCCCGCCCCCTAATGATTCTATTCAAGCACATGGTTTTCATTGAAGATGATTCTGGCTGAGGGCATTCTAGTCTCTGGGGAGATTCCTGAAATGATGTTTCACGAGACGCCTCTCCAAGGACAACTCCGGGGTAATTCACTTGTCTCCTGCACCATGCTGGCTGACGACATGTCTGAAGGTCCCCAAGACGCAGCTGCCATTGTCCACACAGGTTCAGACGATTCCCCAGGGGTGGAGCAAGGAGAGACCGTGATTCAACGAAGCAGAGAAATAAAATTCCCTGAGCTCAAACCATAAAGGACCGCCATTTCCAACACGTGACGTTACATCCTAGCTGTTGGGACACTGCATATACAAAATAATATCTAAATAAACAGGTCTGACCCCCCCCCCGAGCAGCTGCACGCAACCACTCAGGGAGACTAGCCACCCTGGGAATGGGCCCCAAACTGACAAGGTGGCTTGGAACAGTAACCTTAACATCCTCTTTGCTCTGTTTCTTAAGTCAATCAGGACCAAATATGCACCCCAACCAGTGACATGGGACGCCCTTGTCTGGTGAGCTGCTTCCAGCTCCTTCCTGGCGTCGACCTGGACATATGGGAGCCCTTCCCCTTTTCCCGCCCTGTGCCCACATTAGAGGCTCCGTCAGACGCAGGTGATGGGGGCCAACTTCCTGGCCACGGCCGTCTCTGAATAAATGGCCTCTGCTTGTCCTCATCCGCTTGGTTCTCATCTGTCCCCACATCATCATCTCTACATCCCTCATTAACTACAGTCACCCCGATGTCGGCTCTCCCACGGCTCCGAGCCCGGCACCTGCCATCTCCCTGCCAGGAACCGTGAGCCCTCCCCTCCAGGTAAGCTTGTCACCTGCCACTCATCTTCCAAGGCTCACCCAGTTTTTCCTTTTCTGCTTCCTCCAAATCCACTTGTAGATCAAGCCCAAGTCCCCCACCCCAAGGTGGCCTGTCCCAGGCATCATCAAGGACTGTCTACTTCTCACTTGTCTGTCCTTCTTTCCTTCCAAGCCAGCAGCTCAGGAAGATCAATGACCCCTCCTGATGTGCTTCGTACGGTATGTCACTGAACTCACCAATAGGTTTTTGGCCCCACAATGCAATGACGGACGTGTCCACGGCATGTCTTCACCGTTATCACGAAACCACGTTGATGGAGGAGACGTCGCGTGAGGGCCCGCTGACGGCAAGCACGGTGCCCGGCACATCTCGTTTGCCCCCACAGGCATTTCTTGATGACCTGATGGACGCATTGTGAATGGTTCTCCCTCCCTGGACACTCAAATGACCGCAGTGTGAAGAATCTGTCTGCCGGGCAGTTTGGAGAAAGATCTGCACAAAATTAGATCAGCTGCTCTTTCTCCGCGGGCGTCTGTCTGTCCGCCTCGGGGTATCTGCGGAACTCTGTTTCCGAGCTCGGCCTGATTTACGGGCCAGGGGCGTGGGGTCAGCTCGTGCTTTTGTCTCTGCGAAAGGCAGAAGAGTGAGTTCATCTTCTCGGAAGCCCAAGTCTTCCTCCTTAAAGAAGGTGTTTTTTATTTTTCATCTGAAAGAGAAATTCAATAGCTATACATCATAAGCCGGTATCTAAAACACACAAACACGTACACGTAGGTATTTCATCGTTTCTAAAAAGGTCTCACCATATACGCACGTCTGTTCGCCTGAGAATTTTTTGAAAATCGCTGTGTTCTTAAGGCTTTGATGAAATGTCAACACACAGGATAAAAAATTATGTATCTTTTTTTTCACTGCATTTCAAATAGATGGGTTAAAACGCTCCTTGTAAAAAATAATACCAACTTCCTGTATTTTTTCACAGCCCTAATAGTTTAGTTATCATTTAGCATATAACCTTTCATCTGTGAACTTTTAATTAACTTATCGACATGTACATTTAGCATAAACGGCATTATGTTACAGATTCTCTTTGTGACCTGCTCTCTTCTGCAACAATGTGTCGTAATATTTTTATTGTATCATATAAATAGATGCCTGATCCTTTTTAATGGTTACATAATACACTGTCAATTTTATCGATTCTAATGCATTTGTCTAATCTCCCGTTAGTCGAATGTTTATATGGTTTCTCTTTGTTATATTATGCACATCACGATAAATATTATTGCGCCTACCATTTAAAATGTGTCCTTAGATTGCATCTCTAGAACTGTCCTTTGCTTCTTCCAAGTGTCTGCCCTTTCGGAAAGCCGCTTTTAGTTTGCCTACTGTAAAAACAGAATGTAAACAAAGCCCCTTGAACACGGAGCCGGAGCGGCCGTCCCAGGGGAGCCGCCTGCTCGTCTCATCTTCAAACCCTTGGGACGTTAAAACGGGACAGTCACCTTCGGACGGGACCTGAGACCTGTGTCCCACGACCTGTTTGCAAGGACGACGAGAAAGCAGAGGTCACGGCTCCAGCACCGGTGACTCCGGACTGAGGATTAAAGACACTTTTTGGAATCAGGGTCACTGTGTCACGTGATCTGCACCGATCGCCACGCCTTCCTCCTGTGGACGTCCCTGTCCCCTCCCCTTTCTCACAGACAACTACTGCCCCTGTCCCCTCATCGGGACTCTGTTTGGGCTTCTGCGTGAGTCAGCCCGTCCCCAACAGCCGTTCTCCGTGACCTCAAACAAAACGCGTGTCACCTCTCTCTCTGGCCTCTTACTGTGTACCTCATACCATCGGGACATTCCATGGCCTATTTTTCTTGGCTGTCGAGACAACGAGGTTGGGGACCAAATATGCCAGGTTTCCGGAAGACACGCTTCTCAGCCTCGTGCGATCCACTACGACTGCCAGGAGACTCTGCTCTTCCCACTCCCCTCAGGTGTGTCATAAACAGACAGACAGGTGTCTGTAACGTGAACGAGACGTCGGGTTGCAGACGCCGCTGGCTGTTGAAGGTTGGCCTTAAAGTTCTTGGGAAGCTGTAAAAACCTCTCCCCGGAACCAGAAGTCTGGTGTTTCCTGAGCGGGGATGTTGGTGATCTCCTTACGCGTGGGAAAGAGGATGGGGTCCGAATGTGTGTCTCCGTGGAGACCCACGTACATGGCTTCCTACTGGCCTCTGCCCCCTGTTTAATGGTGCCAGCTAACATTTTACTAATAGATCCTTAGACAAAACTATATATATATATTTATATATATATATAAAAATATGTTTTTATATATATATATAAATATATTTAAATATATATTTAAATATATTTATATATATATATATATATATTTATATATATATATATAAATATGTTTTTATATATATATATAAATATATTTAAATATATATAAATATATATATAAATATATATATATTTTTTTATATATATCCCAGACCCTGTCACAAGGTCTGGGATATATATTTATATATATATTTATATATATTTATATATATATATAAAACTCTATGTAAAACAGAATTATTATTCAAAGAAAACATACGCTCCACTAATCTACAAAGCACGGGAGCTTCTTTCTCCACGTGTCGCATCCGTACAGAGTCCACCTTCTTGGGGGCTGCGCTAGCGAGCCGCACAGGAAGTAAGCAGACCCTATAACACGTGAACTGAGAAGGTTTCCTATGAGTTTATTGGAGCCCAACTGATGACGTATGTGCAGGAGCCAGACCTCAAATGGCTCTGCAAACTCACACCTTTCTCGAGTGTTGTCACACAGCCAAGTGGCGTTCAGCTCAAGAACGTCAAACCAGGTCCACGATGAGGGAAATTAGGAAGAAAAGGGAAATCGCTTCCGTTCACACCGGGGTCGGCGGCAGCGTGTGTTCTCCGAGTCCTGCCCCTCGCTCAGACCGCCAGGGATACGAAGAAGACACGCGGGTGGCCCACAGGTACACGGACAGGCACCCACCGTCACTTGTCACTGCCTCACGAGGCCACGCCGCTGTAAAGGAGAAGCAGCTCCTTCTCAGAGTCTTTGACGTGCTGGGAAGTGACGCGGTTGGCACACGGTCCGTGCAAACACCTTGCCGGATGATGACCGTGTCTCTGAGCGTCCCCAAGCGGCCAATGCACGTTGGCGCTGAAGCCAGCGGAGCTGTGATTCCATTTAGAGTTAAAAAAAAAAA
>NW_024343495.1:0-606 GCF_902729225.1 Pteropus medius
TTCTGCCCTTCCCTTTGCACATTAACCGACTCATCCTCCCAGCCTTCTCCTGCTACCGCTGTCTTCCGTAGACAGTGAGGGCATACACTGAATCCTTGATATAATGCTGTCTTGAGGGTCCTTCCCTGGGATCTCTTCAGGGATAAAAACAAACTGCATAGAGTTTCTTTTGGTATTTTAATAACTAAATGCAGCCAGCTGTCAGAGAGCAAAGACCAGCAGTCTCACTGCCTAAGGTGACAGCTTACTTCCACTGCTTTCTAGTAGTGTGTGATATTTGGACATTATTTAACCTCTCTGAGACTGCTTCCTGGCCTGGAAGGTGAGGATAAGAATACTTACTTCGTGATGTTTTCCTGAGGACTCAATGTGAAGCCCTGGTACAGAGCCGGGCGTGTTCTAAGTGCTCAATGCCTGTCAACTCGGAACCAACACAGCGATAACTGCACAAGTTACTTAACCCCTGAGTCTTAATTTCCTCATCTGTCCAATGGTGATAGGCATATGTAACTGACAGGGTCATCAGGAGGAAGGATTCAGTGAAAATGAATGTAAATCAGTTAACACAGCACCTAGCCCTGGAAAAATAAATGGTGGCTGCTGGGA
>NW_024343496.1:0-904 GCF_902729225.1 Pteropus medius
TAGGTGATGTATTTTTTGGCTCCTGCATTAAGCCTCAGTCAGCCCTGTCCTGGCCACCGCGATCGCGCAGACCGGTCATTCCCTTCTACGGCTGTGTGTCCAGCCTTGTCACCGACAGCATGCTGTTCCCTCACAGCGAGAACCAGCATAGCTGCACCTTTCAGCTGAGCAAACAGAAACTCAAAGAGGTGCCATGACTCGGCCCAGGTGAAGCCGTCTGGCAGGTGAAACAGCGGGGTGATTAGAGGTGGAGCCAGACGGCGCCCAGGTGGTCCCAGCGCAGAGCCTGGGCACACCACCTCTTCGGGGGACCCTCGGCTCCTCAGGGCTCCTCCTACCAAGTGCCTCTCACCGGCCACCGGGCTGTGCTGCGGGCACAACAGCCAAGCCCTGGGATAAAGGGGCCCCAGGAGGGAAGGGTGCAGAGCCGCGGACCATGGGGACTCACCCCAGCACGCGCTTGGCGATCACGTCCGCCTTCTCTGAGAGGGCGCCCAGCTCTGCTCGCCCCACGGCCGGGCGAGTCCACAGGTACGAGTGTGCTGGCGACACCAAGTCCTGCAGGCGGCAAATGTGACCCTAGGGGAAGAGGCAGCCACCGAATGCACCGGGGAGAGGGCTGACACACCGGAAGGGGAGAGCGGGGGCCACCCACGCCCCAGTCTCCACACCTGTCTCAGCAGGATGACCCTCTCCACGTAGGCGGGGTCCAGGACAGCGCTGTCCGGCCGCTGGCTCCCGAACGCCTCGCCCACGAGCGCCTGCAGCTTCTGCACCAGCTGATGCCTCTGGGTCGCGTCACCCAGCAGTCGGCGGAGGTGCAGCCTGCAGCAGAGGCCAAAAGAGTCTCTTTTCACTCACAGAAAGAAAGGGGTCTGGGCAGGGCCTGAAGCAGGTGGCTAAG
>NW_024343497.1:0-679 GCF_902729225.1 Pteropus medius
CTTGGGTGCATAATGAACATCCTGAATATTTAATAACTGAAGGAAAGAAGACCCAAATGAAAGAACTGTCATATATATATATATATATAAATATATATATATATTTATATATATAAATATATATATATATTTATATATATATATATGAATTATAAAACCTTTAGACTGGGCCTGTCAATGATAACATACAACATTTTTACACCTCTAGTCAAATGTCACTACAGATTGCAAGTGACATCTTATAACAACAAAAAAACCTTTCTATAGAATATATATATATATGAAAATATATATTCTTATTTCTATGCCAAGAATTCACATTGAAATGTCATTACAGTGCATATAAAATCCCACTGAAGCTGCTTAATGCTCTTTCTGCTTTCATTCCAATATCTTCAGGTGGTAAGAGTGAGCTTGGTATAATTAAAAGCAGATTGTAATTTGCATAGGCAGAGGCGCAAAAAATAGTTGATCAACCAAGAAATAATGGGGAAATGATGGAATTAAAATGTTTGGCTTTGCACTTTGTAGAAATGTTTTCTTCTTTATTCTTCTCCCTTTCTTTCTTGCTACCTCCTTGACAAGGCACAGACATTTCTTTAGGGCAAAAGCTTGTTCCTCCAAAGCACATAAAGACTTTATGAGATACAAAGTTTTCTTAAGAAAATGAGATTTTTTC
>NW_024343498.1:0-322 GCF_902729225.1 Pteropus medius
AAATAAAAGCTTTCCTCTACCATCTTTCTTTTCGATGGAACAAAGGAAGCCACTGTGTTTGGCGTGTCGTGGGAAGGCCAATATGAAGGGAAATCCTTCGGGAGGGGATATTCTTTAACCTGAATGTTCGAAAGCTCCGGTTCGGAAACGAACGGACAATGTTTTCTAATGTGTATGGAAAGGGAAACCGTCTCCCACAGATATTTCAGGGGGATACTGAATAACCGATGGAGCTTGAGGCTGGGATCCATATTTGTTTAATGCAGACGTCAGATGCCTCTGGCGAATAATGTTGGATCAGAGTCTCTGAAAAGAGCAGATT
>NW_024343499.1:0-345 GCF_902729225.1 Pteropus medius
TTTTAAGGAGACTGGGCCAGATGGCAACCAGGGCTATGGAGGTCAGTGGAGGAGAAGAGGAAGGCATGGGAATGGTTGGGGGCAGGAAGGGGGTGTCCCCAAAGAGCTTGACTTCTAACTAGGCCAGTGTCAGAAGAGGACAGGCTGAGTGGGGGACAGAAGGGATTAGGTAAACACTTAGAGCAGTCTGGCCTGATGCACAGAGGGCTCCTGGGCACAGTGTCTGAGAACCCAGTCACCAGGTACTTACTCCTAGTTCCTCAAAAGCTAGAATCCTCCCAGACAGCCCCTTCCTATCTCAGGGAGTCCTGTTAAATAATAATTAACAAATAATTATTTGTTAAT
>NW_024343500.1:0-951 GCF_902729225.1 Pteropus medius
GGGACTGAGGACACACCTGTAGGAACCTCAGTGAGAGGGGTCAAGCCCATCCACAGCTCTCTGAAAATGTGACCAACTCATTGCTTTTACCTGGTGTATTTTTAGTTCCCTAGAGCTCGAGGGTGTCTAGTTAAGTTCAGGTTCACATCAGAGAGTGGAGAGTGATTTCGCCCCCTTTCCTACATTATTCAAAAGCTGGCAATGTCGGGTAAAGGTGGCCATCAGAGGACCTGCCTTCAGGCCTGGGAGGTGCCTGAGCTGCCCGCGGGCTGAGTATGTCGGCTCCGTGGTCCCGGGAGACGGCTAAGTACCCCTCACAAGCCAGGCGCTAACTGGGATGGAGCTGGGCTGCGGGAAGACCAGCGATCTGCAGGGGTGTAGCTCCCTTGTCGTGCCCATGACCTTGGATTTAACCGACGTGTCGCGTTGCTACGTTCTCACCGTGCAGCCATCGCATGGCCATCGTCACAGCCGTTAGCCATCAAGAACGTTCTGTGTCCCAGAGCTTCACACACATCCCCACACACAAACCTCAGAGCTGCCACGTGAGGGGAGTGTCGTTGTTTCCGGCCCACAGGTGAGAGTGAGCACGGAGGGGTTGCCTTGACACAGCGATGCATTACTCCTACTTGCGGAAAACTATTTTTCCTAATTGTTTGCTTGACTGGTTTCATATGGGAATGGGGCAGTTATTGTGCTTGGTTGACAATTTTATTAATGTGTTTCTTTTTTCATATATAATCCTCCAATTTCTATGAGACCACACATTGGTTGGCGAAGACTATTAACCTCAATAATATAAAATTAGATATCATTGGCTAGTGTTGTGGATAAGTTAAAATACATCTAAGACGGAATTCTGCTGCTTTGGATTTTAGTTAGCCAGTGTTAGTGTGACCAGGAAAGGTCACGTGTTTATCTGTGCATTCTCTCTAGGAAAGAGAGCTGGCT
>NW_024343501.1:0-451 GCF_902729225.1 Pteropus medius
ATCTAACTATGGGAGGTGAACACCCAGTGTAAATATATATATGCCTTACAAATAAATAAATAAATAAATAAATAAATAAATAAATAAATAAATAAATAAATAAATAAAATTAATCTTATATTCACCCCCTTGCTAATTCTTATTTTTAATAGAAAGGCTTTTAACACTCTAAGGTGTGTTTCGTTCATTGGTGTTAAGCCAGACAGAGTACCTCAGGATATTTTACAAACACATCCCTTGAAATTGCCAACTTCTCCAGTCTTGACAATTTACTAAACTGATATAACAGGTAGTTCAATTTAGCTGCTGTATGGAGAGCAGTCGTTTAGCACAGTTTGATATTTAACACTGCAGCCTAACCATAAAAAATACAATTTATGCTAATATGTTCTATTCAGGCCTGTTTCCAACAAAGCCTACAATTTAGCCACTTTGAGTTCTCACAACTGCT
>NW_024343502.1:0-312 GCF_902729225.1 Pteropus medius
CCCACGACCGAGAAAATGACAGGTGCAGGAAACCCGCACAAACCACACAGATGAAGAGTCAGAAGTCCATGTTGACAAAGGTGGCAAGTACGAAAAGTCCTACTTCTGAAGTCTTGCCAGGCTTTGAGCGGCTGTGGACAGCCACCAGGGACCCGCGGCTTCCCCAGGGAGCAGGCCCGGTGAGAGGCGCCTGGCAGTGCAGGAGCTGTGGGAGCTGGCATGGAGCTGGCATGGAGCTGGCTGCCAGCAGGGCCTCCTCTGTCGGACGAGTGGGTGGTGGGGGAGTGGATGGGTGTGATATGGGGCTCAGGG
>NW_024343503.1:0-547 GCF_902729225.1 Pteropus medius
GTCTTCGCCAAGATTAGAAAACGTGCAACATTTGTTAAGTGTGTCTTTCCCGATGCCTAGTCCACGTTTCCTCCCTCCCTTCCCTCATCCTCTCCTTTCTTCCTACCTTCCTTCCCCACTTCCTTCCTATCTTCTTCCTTGTCAGACGATTTCCTTCTTCACAGTGATTGCTTCAGGTAAAGCCAGATTAGAACAGACCAAGAGAGGTCTCAGCGAGCTGCCTCCCGCGATCAGACGTAGAGTTTGGGACTCAAGGTGAGGAGGGAGACAGGCGGCGTTCAGGATGGTTGACTGGGGCATCTCTGCATCAGGAACCCTGGCTGAACAGGGGGTCGGGAGAGCTGGGTCTCATTGTGTACTCTTGGGCAAGTCTGAACAGTATGCTCAGTGTCTACATCCATGAAAAGGGACTAATTACCCTGATTTTCTACATGTAATGCCTGAAAATCATCAAAATCAATGAACGAAATGTTTTGTTTTGTTTGAGAAAGAACATACTACGCAAAAATTATGTTTTATAACTAAACTAACATCTATCAGGTGACAA
>NW_024343504.1:0-535 GCF_902729225.1 Pteropus medius
GGCAGAGAGAGGCCTTATGCACTGTACCTTTGGATCTGCAGGCTGAAAGGGGTGTCGTAGGGGATCAGATGGAGAGAATAACATTTGCCTCAGGGATAGGGACCATGTAGAATAACATTTGCCTCAGGGATAGGGAAGGAATCAGACCCATCAGCCAAAGAATTAGCATCAGGGCATCTGTCACCAATAAGTCATTGAGAATAGATTATAGTCAAGATGATTATCGCCCCCTTACTTCTCTTACCCTGACTCTGGAGGAATGAGGCAGAGTGTGCCTATTTTAAAATAAGGCCCAACATTCTTTGATACACTCCCAAGCAAAAAATGGAGTCTGTGTTGCTTTTCTGGGCTCTGCAACTGCTTGACATTAATATGGTGGAAGTGACATTGGTTCAGTTTCTGGATGCAGGCTTTCAGAGACTGGCAGCTACCGCTTCCTTTCTTATAGATACTTGCTCTTGGAACCCAGCCACCATTCCGCGGGAAAGCCACGCAGCCACATGGAGAGGGCTTGTGTAGGTGTCAAAGCTATAGG
>NW_024343505.1:0-496 GCF_902729225.1 Pteropus medius
CACACACACATACACAGGCATCGCACTCACGCACGCGCGCACACGCACTCACGCACGCGCACACACCACACGCACGAACACACCCGGCAGTCACTGCAGTGTGGGCCCTGACAGTGACTGGTTTTGAAAATTATTCAAAGGGAGAGCTGCGGGCTCTCCCTTTTGAAACGCGCACCTGACTTACGCGTGATTGCCAGGCCTCTGCTTCCAGGAAGGCTGCCTGAGCACACACCGTGCTGGCCACAGGACGAGATAAAGAGCAGGGCTGCCTCCCGCCTTTGTTTTAGACCTTGGCTGATTTTGATAACTGACCTTTTGAGCTCCTTGTTTTTTTCTGTGCTTTCGATTCTCGCTCTTACATTGTAAATTCACCCATAAAGAGGGAGCCAGCGAAACCCTAGGCCTCACCCTCCACGCCAACACAAGCAGAACCCCAGGCCAGCGAGCTCGAGAGGCTCTGTCTCCCCCTCTTCCCCTCCCCCTTCCCCTCCCCCAG
>NW_024343506.1:0-417 GCF_902729225.1 Pteropus medius
TTTTTTTTTTTTATTCTAACATCCTCTCACCTACAAAAAGAATTCCTATTCTCCCTGTTCCAGAATTTAAAATCATAGGAAAGGTGTCTAGTTGATCTTGCTTGAGTCTTATGACCATCTCTTGGACCAAAGAGAGATGAGTTAGATTAATTTTTCCATTCCATGTACCCCCAAAAAAAGTTTGTAAAAGAAAAATAAAGATGAAAGGGTATTAGGCAGGTAATACAAAATCTCCTCTCCTTGGTTCTGAGTTTGAAAAGTGGACAAGAGGGACACACTGGCTTTCTAAAGAGTGTGTGCTTACACTCTAGCAGAAGTGTTTTTATACCCGACATGTTCCGATTTTGTCTATCTAGAAAATTCATCATAGAAATTAGTTTTAATAGGGCTGCCAAATCAGCTGGGATTAGAAGGATT
>NW_024343507.1:0-374 GCF_902729225.1 Pteropus medius
CTCCTTTCCCCACATCACGAGCCTCTGGTGCTGGGGAAGAGAGCGCCTCAAAACAGCTCCTATTAACGACCAGGACCCCCTTAAAGACACTGTCGGGAGCTCTCCGTCCACGACGCACAGACTGATCGTCAGGAGAGTCCCTGGGCAGTTTTCCTAGAGGTCTGTCTCAGCCGGAGAGCTCGTTCCTCGGGGCTCTGAGAACTGGCACAGCCTCAGACGAGGGACCCTAAGGGAGAGCTGCCCAGCCCCCTCATGGGCAGTGGCGTGAAGGCACGGGCCAGCTGCTGCTGCCTGCTCAGTCCAGGGACACGGGGGTGACAGGGCACATGCAGCGAGCTGACCTTCCTGTGGGAGGTCAGCTCGCTGCATCTTGC
>NW_024343508.1:0-424 GCF_902729225.1 Pteropus medius
GGGCCAGCCCGGCAGCTACATGTGAAGGGGTGCGGCTTCCATCTCAGAAAGGCACACGGCCACAGTCAGTGCACACACAGCCGCACACGCGGCACACGCACCGTGGTGACGGGAAGACGAGGCCTCTGTAGACAAACAGGCGAGCGGCACCCTGCGCTGAGAGCTGTCCTCATCGGCTGGCAGGGCCACAGCTCGTCTGCAGCCTGGACGGGCTACTGCACTAACAGTGCTAGGGTGACGTCGCAGACACGCTGGGCTCTGTGACACCCACCCCGATGCCCCCCGCCCTCCGGGAGGGGCGCAGGTGCGCTGGGGCGTGTCGTGGGAGAGCAAACTCTGGCCTAGCGCAGCAGTGAAGCACGACCATGGTCTCGACACGTGCACCCCGGCTGTGCCTGTACACAAGGCACACGCACACGCATAC
>NW_024343509.1:0-511 GCF_902729225.1 Pteropus medius
TCATTTCACCACTTGTGGCTGTTGGAAGATTCCACGTGGGCTTCCTAAAGTCCACTTATCGAGGCCCTTCTTAGGACAGTCCTGCAGTCCGTTCACATTTCTGCATATCGCTTCACACAGAAGAGAATTACAAAGCGCCTTTTCTAAGCAGAAGCGTATAGAGTGGAAGCTGCTGTTATGACATTCTCTGTTCCAATAGTAGTGGCCAGAGTGATGGGATTTCTGCATTAAGCATACTTGCATCAGAGCCTCACGCTAAATCCGTTGGTCACTATGGCGCTGAAACATCACTGGGAGACGGTTTCCTTTTCCATACTCGTTAGACCACATTCTCTGTTTCGTTGGATAAGCGCGCTTCTCAATACACCGGTCACAAGAACATCCCCACCAGTAGGATATCTCTTCAGATTACCCTACAGAGGACACGCCACACACAGTGGCAGTCTGTATTCCATCGTAAAGTAATGTTTTCGAGGAAAACTGTTCCTGTGCCGTCTGTACGGTCCGCAGG
>NW_024343510.1:0-8807 GCF_902729225.1 Pteropus medius
TGGACGCATTCAAAATGAAAGAAATGAAAGGCTCAAAGAGCTGATCGCAAAGCTCCTAAGGCACGGAGGCCGAATTCAGACCCACAGCTGTCTGCAGTGTCTCCCAACTGAACTCTTTCCAGCGGTTGACGGCCGCCATGGACGCAGGGGCCAAAGCATCCGTGGGTACGCTGTCTGTGGGTGGCCCTGAACCCTGCAAGAGCATACAGAGACGAATGAGACGTAGTTTGTACCTCTAGGAGCTCAAAGTGTCAGTGAGTGCTCCTCCAACTTCGGTACCCCAGTCTCCGCAGAAGACCGAGCATCGCCCACAGAGCCCCAACGCCCGGGGAGGGCTGTGCATTTGCCGCAAGTGAACCTTTTCTCGGAAGTCTGCGATTCTGGCTCAAAATGGACGTCACCAGAGAGCTTTTTGCCAAAGCTACCATATACATATATATGCATATACATGTTCATCTATATGCATATATATGTATATGGTGGATTTTCGAAGGAAACCTGCGTGGACCCCTGGTCTACCACAGAAGACAGGCCGCTCCTAGCACCTCCACCTCCCCGCAGTGGGGACACGGGCGTTCCAGAGCCACAATTCAGCATGTTCTCTTTTCATCCCAGAGGCCCCGGGGCTCCTTCCTAAGGCCTCGGCTCCTTCCCGCTTTCCGCAGTGGAAATCAGACTTCAGGACGGAAGCAGACACCTCCCTCTCCCTCACCTTTCTGCCTGGGATGGTCGTAATGGTCCCGTGGACGCATTCAAAATGAAGAAATGAAAGGCTCAAAGAGCTGATCGCAAAGCTCCTAAGGCACGGAGGCCGAATTCAGACCCACAGCTGTCTGCAGTGTCTCCCAACTGAACTCTTTCCAGCGGTGACGGCCGCCATGGACGCAGGGGCCAAAGCATCCCTGGGTACGCTGTCTGTGGGTGGCCCTGAACCCTGCAAGAGCATACAGAGACGAATGAGACGTAGTTTGCACCTCTAGGAGCTCAAAGTGTCAGTGAGTGCTCCTCCAACTTCGCTACCCCAGTACCCGCAGATGACCGAGCATCGCCCACAGAGCCCCAAGGCCCGGGAGGGCTGTGCATTTGCCGCAAGTGAGCCTTTTCTCGGAAGTCTGCGATTCTGGCTCCAAATGGACGTCACCAGAGAGCTTTTTGCCAAAGCTACCATATACACATATATGCATATATATGTTCATCTATATGCATATATGTGTATATGGTGGATTTTCGAAGGAAACCTGCGTGGACCTCTGGTCTACCACAGAAGACAGGCCGCTCCTAGCACCTCCACCTCCCCGCAGTGGGGACACCGGTCGTTCCAGAGCCACAATTCAGCATGATCTCTTTTCATCCCAGAGGCCCCGGGGCTCCTTCCTAAGGCCTCGGCTCCTTCCCGCTTTCGCAGTGGAAATCAGACTTCAGGACGGAAGCAGACACCTCCCTCGCCCTCACCTTTCTGCCTGGGATGGTCGTGATGGTCCCCGTGGACGCATTCAAAATGAAGAAATGAAAGGCTCAGAGAGCTGATCGCAAAGCTCCTAAGGCACGGAGGCCGAATTCAGACCCACAGCTGTCTGCAGTGTCTCCAAATTGAACTCTTTCCAGCGGGTGACGGCCGCCATGGACGCAGGGGCCAAAGCATCCCTGGGTACGCTGTCTCTGGGTGGCCCTGAACCCTGCAAGAGCATACAGAGACGAATGGGACGTAGTTTGTACCTCTAGGAGCTCAAAGTGTCAGTGAGTGCGCCTCCAACTTCGGTACCCCAGTCCCCGCAGATGACCGAGCATCGCCCACAGAGCCCCAAGGCCCCGGGAGGGCTGTGCATTTGACGCAAGTGAGCCTTTTCTCGGAAGTCTGCGATTCTGGCTCACAATGGACGTCACCAGAGAGCTTTTTGCCAAAGCTACCATATACATATATATGCATATATATGTTCATCTATATGCATATATATGTATATGGTGGATTTTCGAAGGAAACCTGCCTGGACCCCTGCTCTACCACAGAAGACAGGCCGCTCCTGGCACCTCCACCTCCCCGCAGTGTGGACACCGGGCGTTCCAGAGCCACAATTCAGCATGATCTCTTTTCATCCCAGAGGCCCCGGGGCTCCTTCCTAAGGCCTCGGCTCCTTCCGCTTTCCGCAGTGGAAATCAGACTTCAGGACGGAAGCGGACACCTCCCTCGCCCTCACCTTTCTGCCTGGGATGGTCGTGATGGTCCCCGTGGACGCATTCAAAATGAAGAAATGAAAGGCTCAGAGAGCTGATCGCAAAGCTCCTAAGGCACGGAGGCCGAATTCAGACCCACAGCTATCTGCAGTGTCTCCCAGCTGACCTCTTTCCAGCGGGTGACGGCCCCCATGGACGGAGGGGCCAAAGCATCCCTGGCTACGCTGTCTGTGGGTGGCCGTGAACCCTGCAAGAGGATACAGAGACGAATGAGACGTAGTTTGGACCTCTGGAGCTCAAAGTGTCAGTGAGTGCTCCTCCAACTTCGCTACCCCAGTACCCGCAGATGACCGAGCATCGCCCACAGAGCCCCAAGGCCCCGGGAGGGCTGTGCATTTGCCGCAAGTGAGCCTTTTCTCGGAAGTCTGCGATTCTGGCTCAAAATGGACGTCACCGAGAGCTTTTCGCCAAAGCTACCATATACGTATAGATGCATATATATATTCATCTATACGTATACGGTGACTTTTCGAAGGAAACCTGTGTGTACCCCTGGTCGACCACAGAAGACAGGCCGCTCCTAGCACCTCCACCTCCGCGCAGTGTGGACACCGCGCGTTTCAGAGCCACTGTTGATTCACGGCACATGATCTCTTTTCATCCCAGAGGCCCCGGGGCTCCTTCCTAAGGCCTCGGCTCCTTCCCGCTTTCCGCAGTGGAAATCAGACTTCAGGAGGAAGCAGACACCTCCCTCGCCCTCACCTTTCTGCCTGGGATGGTCGTGATGGTCCCCGTGGACGCATTCAAAATGAAGAAATGAAAGGCTCAGAGAGCTGATCGCAAAGTTCCTAAGGCACGGAGGCCGAATTCAAGACCCACAGCTGTCTGCAGTGTCTCCCAGCTGACCTCTTTCCAGCGGGTGACGGCCCCCATGGACGGAGGGGCCAAAGCATCCCTGGCTACGCTGTCTGTGGGTGTCCCTGAACCCTGCAAAAGGATACAGAGACGAATGAGACGTAGTTTGTACCTCTAGGAGCTCAAAGTGTCAGTGAGTGCTCCTCCAGCGATGCCCCAGGAGAGTGCCTCCGCAGAGACCGAGCATCGCCCACAGAGCCCCAAGGCCCCGGGAGGGTCTGTGCATTTTGCCTGGGGAAGTGACCTTTTTCTCGAGTCTGCCATTCTGGCTCAAAATGCACGTCTGTAGAGTGCTTTTTGCCAGAGCTACCATATACATATATATGCATATATATGTTCATCTATATGCATATATATGTACATGGTGGATTTTCGAAGGAAACCTCGTGGACCCCTGGTCTACCACAGAAGACAGGCCGCTCCTAGCACCTCCACCTCCCCGCAGTGTGGACACCGGGCGTTCCAGAGCCACAATTCAGCATGATCTCTTTTCATCCCAGAGGCCCCGGGGCTCCTTCCTAAGGCCTCGGCTCCTTCCCGCTTTCCGCAGTGGAAATCAGACTTCAGGACGGAAGCGGACACCTCCCTCGCCCTCACCTTTCTGCCTGGGATGGTCGTGATGGTCCCCGTGGACACCTTCAAAATGAAGAAATGAAAGGCTCAGAGAGCTGATCGCAAAGCTCCTAAGGCACGGAGGCCGAATTCAGACCCACAGCCTGTCTGCAGTGTCCCCAACTGAACTCTTTCCAGAGGGTGACGTCCGCCATGGACGCAGGGGCAAAGCATCCCTGGTTACGCTGTCTGTGGGTGGCCCTGAACCCTGCAAGAGCATACAGAGACGAATGAGACGTAGTTTGTACCTCTAGGAGCTCAAAGTGTCAGTGAGTGCTCCTCCAACTTCGGTACCCCAGTTCCCGCAGATGACCTAGCATGCCCACAGAGCCCCAAGGCCCCGGGAGGCCTGTGTATTTGCCGCAAGTGAGCCTTTTCTCGGAAGTCTGCGATTCTGGCTCAAAATGGACGTCACCAGAGAGCTTTTTGCCAAAGCTACCATATACATATATATGCATATATATGGTCATCTATATGCATATATATGTATATGGTGGATTTTCGAAGGAAAGCTGCGTGGACCCCTGGTCTACCACAGAAGACAGGCCGCTCCTAGCACCTCAACCTCCCCGCAGTGGGGACACCGGGCGTTCCAGAGCCACAATTCAGCATGATCTCTTTTCATCCCAGAGGCCCCGGGGCTCCTTCCTAAGGTCTCGGCTCCCTCCCGCTTTCCGCAGTGGAAAACAGACTTCAGGACGGAAGCAGACACCTCCCTCTCCCTCACCTTTCTGCCTGGGATGGTCGTAATGGTCCCCGTGGACGCATTCAAAATGAAGAAATGAAAGGCTCAAAGAGCGGATCGCAAAGCTCCTAAGGCACGGAGGCCGAATTCAGAACCACAGCTGTCTGCAGTGTCTCCCAACTGAACTCTTTCCAGCGGGTGACGGCCGCCATGGACGCAGGGGCCAAAGCATCCCTGGGTATGCTGTCTGTGGGTGGCCCTGAACCCTGCAAGAGCATACAGAGACGAATGAGACGTAGTTTGTACCTCTAGGAGCTCAATGTGTCAGTGAGTGCTCCTCCAACTTCGCTACCCCAGTACCCGCAGATGACCGAGCATCGCCCACAGAGCCCCAAGGCCCCGGGAGGGCTGTGCATTTGCCGCAAGTGAGCCTTTTCTCGGAAGTCTGCGATTCTGGCTCAAATGGACGTCACCAGAGAGCTTTTTGCCAAAGCTACCATATACATATATAGGCATATATATGTTCATCTATATGCCTATATATGTATATGGTGGATTTTCGAAGGAAACCTGCGTGGACCCCTGGTCTACCACAGAAGACAGGCCGCTCCTAGCACCTCCACCTCCCCGCAGTGGGGACACCGGGCGTTCCAGAGCCACAATTCAGCATGATCTCTTTTCATCCCAGAGGCCCGGGGGCTCCTTCCTAAGGCCTCGGCTCCTTCCCGCTTTCCGCAGTGGAAATCAGACTTCAGGACGGAAGCAGACACCTGCCTCTCCCTCACCTTTCTGCCTGGGATGGTCGTAATGATCCCCTTGGACGCCTTCAAAATGAAGAAATGAAAGGCTCAAAGAGCTGATCGCAAAGCTCCTCAGGCACGGAGGCCCAATTCAGACCAACAGCTGTCTGCGGTGTCTCCCAACTGAACTCTTTCCAGCGAGGGTGGCATGCCATGGGCGCAAGGGCCCAAAAAAGCTTTTGTATCCCTGGAGTGCACTGTCTGTGGGTGGCCCTGAACCCCTGCAAGAGCATACCAGGACAGATGAGAGACGTGGTTTTGTACCTCCTAGGAGCTCAAGTGTGTCGGTGAGGCTAGCTCCTCCAACTTCGGTACCCCAGTCCCCGCAGATGTCCGAGCATAGCCCACAGAGCCCCAAGGCCCCGGGAGGGCTGTGCATTTGCCGCAAGTGAGCCTTTTCTCGGAAGTCTGCGATTCTGGCTCAAAATGGACGTCACCAGAGAGCTTTTTGCCAAAGCTACCATATACATATATATGCATATTTATGTTCATCTATATGCATATATATGTATATGGTGGATTTTCGAAGGAAACCTGCGTGGACCCCTGGTCTACCACAGAAGACAGGCCGCTCCTAGCACCTCCACCTCCCCGCAGTGGGAACACCGGGCGTTCCAGAGCCACAATTCAGCATGATCTCTTTTCATCCCAGAGGCCCCGGGGCTCCTTCCTAAGGCCTCGGCTCCTTCCCGCTTTCCGCAGTGGAAATCAGACTTCAGGACGGAAGCAGACACCTCCCTCTCCCTCACCTTTCTGCCTGGGATGGTCGTAATGGTCCCCGTGGACGCATTCAAATGAAGAAATGAAAGGCTCAAAGAGCTGATCGCAAAGCTCCTAAGGCACGGAGGCCGAATTCAGACCCACAGCTGTCTGCAGTGTCTCCCAACTGAACTCTTTCCAGCGGGTGACGGCCGCCATGGACGCAGGGGCCAAAGCATCCCTGGGTACGCTGTCTGTGGGTGGCCCTGAAACCTGCAAGAGCATACAGAGACGAATGAGACGTAGTTTGGACCTCTAGGAGCTCAAAGTGTCAGTGAGTGCTCCTCCAACTTCCGTACCCCAGTATCCGCAGATGACCGAGCATCGCCCAAAGAGCACCAAGGCCCCAGGAGGGCTGTGCATTTGCCGCAAGTGAGCCTTTTCTATGAAGTCTGCGATTCTGGCTCAAAATGGACGTCACCAGAGAGCTTTTTGCCAAAGCTACCATATACATATATATGCATATATATGTTCATCTATATGCATATATATGTATATGGTGGATTTTCGAAGGAAACCTGCGTGGACCCCTGGTCTACCACAGAAGACAGGCCGCTCCTAGAACATCCTCCTCCCCGCAGTGGGGACACCGGGCATTCCAGAGCCACAATTCCGCATGATCTCTTTTCATCCCAGAGGCCCGGGGCTCCTTCCTAAGGCCTCGGCTCCTTCCCGCTTTCCGCAGTGGAAATCAGACTTGAGGACGGAAGCAGACACCTCCCTCTCCCTCACCTTTCTGCCTGGGATGGTCGTAATGGTCCCCGTGGGCGCATTCAAAATGAAGAAATGAAAGGCTCAAAGAGCTGATCGCAAAGCTCCTAAGGCACGGAGGCCGAATTCAGACCCACAGCTGTCTGCAGTGTCTCCCAACTGAACTCTTTCCAGCGGGTGACGGCCGCCATGGACGGAGGGGCCAAAGCATCCCCTGGTACGCTGTCTGTGGGCGGCCCTGAACCCTGCAAGAGGATGCAGAGACGAATGACACGTAGTTTGTACCTCTAGGAGCTCAAAGTGTCAGTGAGTGCTCCTCCAACTTCGCCACCCCAGTACCCGCAGATGACCGGGCATGGCCCACAGAGCCCCAAGGCCCCGGGAGGGCTGTGCATTTGCCGCAAGTGAGCCTTTTCTCGGAAGTCTGCGATTCTGGCGCAAAATGGACGTCACCAGAGAGCTTTTTGCCAAAGCTACCATATACATATATATGCATATATATGTTCATCTATATGCATATATATGTATATAGTGGATTTTCGAAGGAAACCTGCGTGGACCCCTGGTCTACCACAGAAGACAGGCCACTCCTAGCACCTCCATCTCCCCGCAGTGGGAAGACCGGGCGATCAGAGCCACAATTCAGCATGATCGCTTTTCATCCCAGAGGCCCCGGGGCTCCTTCCTAAGGCCTCGGGTCCTTCCCACTTTCCGCAGTGGAAATCAGACTTCAAGACGGAAGCAGACACCTCCCTCTCCCTCCCCTTTCTGCCTGGGATGGTCGTAATGGTCCCCGTGGACGCATTCAAAATGAAGAAATGAAAGGCTCAAAGAGCTGATCGCAAAGCTCCTAAGGCACGGAGGCCAATTCAGACCCACAGCTGTCTGCAGTGGCTCCCAACTGAACTCTTTCCAGCGGGTGACGGCCGCCATGGACGCAGGGGCCAAAGCATCCCTGGGTACGCTGTCTGTGGGTGGCCCTGAACCCTGCAAGACCATACAGAGACGAATGAGACGTAGTTTGCACCTCTAGGAGCTCAAAGTGTCAGTGAGTGCTCCTCCAATTTCGGTACCCCAGTCTCCGCAGAAGACCGAGCATCGCCCACAGAGCCCCAAGGCCCCGGGAGGGCTGTGCATTTGCCGCATGTGAGCCTTTTCCCGGAAGTCTGCGATTCTGGTTCAAAATGGACGTCACCAGAGAGCTTTTTGCCAAAGCTACCATATACATATATATGCATATTTATGTTCATCTATATGCATATATATGTATATGGTGGATTTTCGAAGGAAACCTACGTGGACACCTGGTCTACCACAGAAGACAGGCCGCTCCTAGCACCTCCATCTCCCCGCAGTGGGGACACCGGGCGTTCCAGAGCCACAATTCCGCATGATCTCTTTTCATCCCAGAGGCCCCGGGGCTCCTTCCTAAGGCCTCGGCTCCTTCCCGCTTTCCGCGGTGGAAATCAGACTTCAGGACGGAAGCAGACACCTCCCTCTCCCTCACCTTTCTGCCTGGGATGGTCGTAATGGTCCCCGTGGACACATTCAAAATGAAGAAATGAAAGGCTCAAAGAGCTGATCGCAAAGCTCCTAAGGCACGGAGGCCGAATTCAGACCAACAGCTGTCTGCAGTGTCTCCCAATTGAACTCTTTCCAGCGGGTGACGGCCGCCATGGACGCAGGGGCCAAAGCATCCTGGGTACGCTGTCTGTGGATGGCCCTGAACCCTGCAAGAGCATACAGAGACGAATGAGACGTAGTTTGTACCTCTAGGAGCTCAAAGTGTCAGTGAGTGCTCCTCCAACTTCGGTACCCCAGTCTCCGCAGAAGACCGAGCATCGCCCACAGAGCCCCAAGGCCCGGGGAGGGCTGTGCATTTGCCGCAAGTGAGCCTTTTCTCGGAAGTCTGCGATTCTGGCTGAAAATGGACGTCACCAGAGAGCTTTTTGCCAAAGCTACCATATACATATATATGCATATATATGTTCATCTATATGCATATATATGTATATGGTGGATTTTCGAAGGAAATCTGCGTGGACCCCTAGTCTACCACAGAAGACAGGCCGCTCCTAGCACCCCCACCTCCCCGCAGTGTGGACACCGGGCGTTCCAGAGCCACAATTCAGCATGATCTCTTTTCATCCCAG
>NW_024343511.1:0-435 GCF_902729225.1 Pteropus medius
ATGGATTCTGGGTAGGCTGGATGTCAAAAGCACAGCACACACATTCTTCCTGAGGACGCTGCCTCATGGGTTTACTGCTGACTCTCCGCAGAGGCTGCTGGTCCCCAACCCCAGAATTCTCCCCCAGCCGAGTAAGGCAGAACAGAGGCTGTGGGGGAATGGCAGACAGGAGGGGGCCCAGGCAATCAGGCAAGGGGCAGCTATCCCTACTGGGTCTGAGAGCAAACGTGAGCCCCTGTCTCTGAATGCTGGGAAAGACTTGAGCTCTGGTGCCCGCTGAGCTTCCGATGAGCCATGGCACCCTGAGTACATCGCATCCCCACCGTGAGACTCGACTCCCTTAACTGTCAATTGGATGGGACCTGAGGACCTGATTCCATGATTTGGGGGTGGCCTCATACTTGTCCTTCTTGAGTACCCGGAGCATTGCATTAG
>NW_024343512.1:0-822 GCF_902729225.1 Pteropus medius
AGGAATCCGCGCATCTTTCAGAGTGTCGGCGAGGTGCGGTCGTGCAGGTGCCATCCACGCAAAAGCAGGTACGAGGGAGTTGGGACGCAGCCCATCATCTGCCCCATCTCGTTGGTTGCTAATCATTTCTACGCGACGTTATGCATTGTAAGTCTAACTGTGGGTAGCAATCGCTCTTCTGAGTAATGCATGTTCACACAGCAGGTGGGAAACGACCGAGGGACCCGACTGCAGACCAACAGCGCAACCTAGTGGCAAACGGAAAGATGACAACTCCACCTCCCCGTCGTCGCGGGCCAGAAAGCCCAAGGGACTGACTGGTGCCTCTCCTTTCGGGTGGGAAAGTGAATTCCGGAGAAAGGCCCTTTGCCCCCCAGGCCTGACACTCTCGTGGTCTCGCTATGTGCCAGGCAGCGAGCTGCACGTGCCAGGCAGCGAGCTGCACGTCACAGCGTCGATGACGAACGGAGCATGGCCCCGCCCCGTGGGGAAGAGACGCCCAAAGGACTCGAGCAGGATGCCACGGAGACTGGAAGGGTGTCACCACAGTGCGGGGGACGCGAAATAGCCTGTAATCAGATCGACAGTCTTTGGCCATCCTGAAGACTGACATGTCCCTCAGGACAGCCCTCGGCGGACTGAAAGCGGCTGCTCTTAGCCCTTCTGTGGTCCCATGTCCTCTGAGAGTCTGGTGAGATCTGTGGACTCACCACAATGCACACCTATGTTATAGGCAGCAACACGCTGCACACAATTTTAGTCAAGCGTTTTCCAGGCTCCGTGAAGCCCCTCCAAGCACCCGACTAAGAGTCTCTGATCTCG
>NW_024343513.1:0-466 GCF_902729225.1 Pteropus medius
GGGGGGAACACATAACGTGTTACAGAACCATCATGGCTCGGGAACACGGAGTTGCCAAAAGAATCTCTTCTCCATGTAGGATTTGTCTTCCTGGGCTTCTGCTGATGAACTGGACACCTCAGAATCTGTGAGTCCTACGTCAGGAAGAAGCAGCCCAAACAGACAGAGAACGGTAACTTTCCACCAGTGTTTTTCAGTTGGCCCATGGGAGGGAACCCTGGGGAGTTCGTACCCACCAGGGTCCACAAGCTCTTCCCCCGGACAAAGCAGGGACCCCCATCCAGGAGAGGTTGTCACACCCTGACTCACTGAAGCGCTGTTTCCTTAGCCCTGCCATGTGCCCTCCCCGCCAGCACTCAGAAACGGAAAAGAGAGGTTCTGTTTTCAAAAGAATCAACATGTGGTGGGGACGCAGGGAGACAAGTTACTTTGCTCCAGGGGCCATCTCTAGAATGGTGCTCCCTTG
>NW_024343514.1:0-444 GCF_902729225.1 Pteropus medius
ATAGAAATTTGTGGGTAGCTTTCTAGAAAAATCTAAGTTACATTCCTACTTCCAACTTTCTTTTACGTCCAAGAAAGTCAGATTCCTTTTCCTTTAGTCCCACACTCAGTCTAACCTAGCATTCATAACATAACTCAGTAACAGTTACGTGTTTAATTTTGACCCCTACTAGATTCCAGCTTCCACGAAGGCAGAGGATGATTTTGTTCTTGTTTATTTTGTTGCTCTCAATGCCTAATAATGTCTCCAGCACCCTTCAAAATACTCAATAATAATTTCTTAAATCTCATTGAAGCAGGAAGGATTCTTCTGATTATATATCTATATCTATATCTATATCTATATATCTATCTATATATCTATATATCTATCTACGTATATATATATATATATATACGTTACTTTTCTTTCTTTCTTTCTTTCTTTCTTTCTTTCTTTCTTTCT
>NW_024343515.1:0-321 GCF_902729225.1 Pteropus medius
TAAATTGGATGTGGGTGATATGTTTCAGTTGAACTGTTTTTGTCCCTCCTATTTTGACATTTGACTGAGTTTTGTTCCAGATATGTCAAAGGCCTGCCCTAGAGAGATAAGGATTAATTAATTGAAGATAATTTACAATGCAAAAACCAAGCAGAGATTTGCAGAACTTATTGTTCATGTCAGTTCAGGCTGGTTCATTTAATGAAGCACTTTTTTTTTCAATTTTGCAAAATCGAGAAAAGTAAAGATTATCTATTTGTTATAGGCACATAATTAATTTTTACTTAGAAAAGTGGGAGAGGAAATATTACTTAGTTATAA
>NW_024343516.1:0-327 GCF_902729225.1 Pteropus medius
CCACTCAAAGGCACAGATTTGCTGAGTGGTTTTCTTATAGTCACCTGGTGATTCGGGCTTAGAACCAAGTATCTTTTTCGGTCATCTCAGTGCTAATTCCTTCCCCAAACTATTTCTTTTTTTCTGGGAAATAGACATTTTAAATTGTAAGCTACTGTGTGTTTTAAGCTGCATGGTAAGATGCCCAACTCAAAGCAATAGAAAATACCAGCCTGGGAGATGGGAGCCCTGGAATCTCAGCTTGGCTGTGCTACCCGCCCTAGCAAGTCACTCGGTAGAATGAGGGCATTGGATTACATGAAGTCTAAGGTCTTTTTAGCTCTATGA
>NW_024343517.1:0-463 GCF_902729225.1 Pteropus medius
CGAAAATCCACCATATACATATATATGCATATAGATGAACATATATATGCATATATATGTATATGGTAGCTTGGGCAAAAAGCTCTCTGGTGACGTCCATTTTGAGCCAGAATCGCAGACTTCCGAGAAAAGGCTCACTTGCGACAAATGCACAGCCCTCCCGGGGCTCTGGGGCTCTGTGGGCGATGCTCGGTCATCTGCGGCTACTGGGGTTCCGAAGTTGGAGGAGCACTCACTGACACTTTGAGCTCCTAGAGGTCCAAACTACGTCTCATTCGTCTCTGTATGCTCTTTCAGGGTTCAGGGCCACCCACAGACAGCGTACCCAGGGATGCTTTGGCCCCTGCGTCCATGGCGGCCTTCACCCGCTGGAAAGAGTTCAGTTGGGAGACACTGCAGACAACTGTGGGTCTGAATTCGGCCTCCGTGCCTTAGGAGCTTTGCGATCAGCTCTTTGAGCCTT
>NW_024343518.1:0-716 GCF_902729225.1 Pteropus medius
TTATAAATTTGCAAGCTTTTTTTTGCATATTCTAAGTATCGATCCTCAGTTCACAGTGTACAAGTAATCTCCTTTAATTCTATTATCTGTCTATTAATTTTCTCCCTGGATAGAATGCTTTTCCTTTTTAGTACCTCCACCAAGTCTTTTTTATTAATCATTTTAAAGTGAACAATTCAGTGACATGTAATTTTCAGTGTTGTTCAACCACCACTTCCATTTAGTTCCAAAACATTTCCGTCACTCCAAAGTAAAAACCCTTAGCAGGTTTTTACTGCCTCAAGCAGTTTCTTCCCAGCCTCCCTCCCCACTAGCCTCAGGCAACAAACAACCAATCTGTTCTCTCTCTATGGATTTTTCTATTCTGGACATTTCATATATATGAAATCATATAATATGTAACATTTTGTGTCTGGCTTCTTTTACTTAGTATGTTTTAGAGGTTCATCTGGGTTATAGCATGTATCACTACTTCATTCTTTTTTATGGCTGAATAATATTCCATCATATGGGTATACCACAATTTGTTTATCCATTCTTCCACTGATGAACATTTGTGCTGTTTCCACCTTTTGGCTATTATGAATAATGCGGCTATGAAAAGTACATGCATTTGTTTTTAATTCTTTGGGGTATACACCTAGGAGTAAAATTGTGGGGTCATATGGTAATTCTGTTTAACTTTTGATGAACCATGAAACTATTTTCCAAGTGGC
>NW_024343519.1:0-372 GCF_902729225.1 Pteropus medius
TATATGGTAGCTTTGGCAAAAAGCTCTCTGGTGACGTCCATTTTGAACCAGAATCGCAGACTTCCGAGAAAAGGCTCACTTGCGGCAAATGCACAGCCCACCCGGGGCCTTGGGGCTCTGTGGGCGATGCTCGGTCATCTGCGGGGACTGGGGTACCGAATTTGGAGGAGCACTCACTGACACTTTGAGCTCCTAGAGGTACAAACTACGTCCCATTCGTCTCTGTATGGTCTTTCAGGGTTCAGGGCCACCCACAGACAGCGTACCCACGGATGCTTTGGCCCCTCCGTCCATGGCGGCCGTCACCCGCTGGAAAGAGTTCAGTTGGGAGACACTGCAGACAGCTGTTGGTCTGAATTCGGCCTCCGTGCC
>NW_024343520.1:0-2422 GCF_902729225.1 Pteropus medius
GAGGCCGACGGGACGTCGGCAGGTGTGACACTCACCCTGGGGCCTGTCCACTGGTTGCTTTGGGAAACGCAGTGGCCGTGAAGACGTAGTCGGTCTCTCCGGGGACAGGCGTGTCGCCCCGCCAGGACGTGTGGCCGGCAGGTGGCTTGAGGCTCCTCCAGGGCCTGTTCATGACTCGCTCCAGAGCCGTCTGCGGGACCGTGGGAGGGACCGTGGGAGGGACCGTGGGAGGGACCGTGGGAGGGACTGCTGCTTTTTGTAGATGTGGGTCGCAAATGAATGCCCCGCACCCCACGATTCATCCCCAGATTCGATCTGGGAAGCCCGCCCCGTGCACGGGCCTGACGGGCCTGCGAGGACCAGGTGCCACGCAGGGACGGGGGCTGCCCAGCACGGGGTCCCACGCCAGCCACGCCCGACGGCAGATGTGCACGTGAGCCCCGCAGGTCCCGCCCGGCCGAGCCCGTCCCAAACGGCCACCACGGTTTGCCGTGCCATCGACGGTTGTCTTGAGGCACTTAGTTCAGTGGTGGCTGAGCCACAGCGAGGGCCGCGTTGGACACCTGACACCAGAAGTGCGAGCGCCGCCGAACACGGCCTCAGGACGTGCAGCGCGGATGCGCGGGTTTGGAGCGCGTGTGTGGATTTGCATGCGTTTGCACACGTTCGCATGCATTTGCACGTTTGCACTCGCATGGAATTGCACGGGCTTGCATGCGTTTGCATAGGGTCTGCACGCGTTTGCACACATTTGCACACATTTGCACACATTTGCACGCGTTTGCACAGCTGGGCGAGCGAAAGCACCACAGCCGGGACGGAAAGGGTCCCGACACTCGGACCGCGACCGCCCTCGGACAGGACGCACGCTGGCAGCGCCATGCACCGCGCTCATTAGGGACATCAAAGGCAGCCTCGGGGGGACTCAGCCAATCCGAGCGCAGAGCCGAGAGACACGAAGAATGCTCGACGCAGGAGGAATTCTCGGGGGCGTTCGGAGAAAACCACGACAGGGCAGCCACCTCCAGGGGCCACCTCCAGGGCCAGCCCCAGGCCTGAGGACGGTAGGGCCTCCGTCCCCAGGCGTGGTCACAGTGCACGCCCCGCCGTGGAGTGGAGGGGCAGCTCCACCGCAGGGAGCCTGTCCCCACACCGTGGCTGGGCGGGTCCCAGGCCGAAACGTCCCTCTGCCGCACTGAGTAGCTGTGGAGGAGCTGCCTGCGCACACGACTGACGCTCAGGAGACCTTGCCGCCCGGACCTCACGAGACCTGTGGCAGCCCCGGGGCGGCTCCGGGCCGTGCTCTCCGGGAAGGGAGGCCGCAGCAGACGGTCAGAGGCCACCGGCATCCCCGCCCCACGGCCTTCGGCGCCTGCTTCTCACCCGACCCAGGATCCGCGTGGCACTTGCTTTGCCAACGAGGCAGTCGGTGCAGGGAGCGGGAGAGGCGCGGACGGGCCTGTGCGTCAGGGCTGCTGCTGCCGGCGCCGGGAAACACGGCACCACGGAAGTACGGGCCGGCCCGCTGGCCAGTGGGCGCTCCCGGCACAGGGATGAGCCTGGACGGCCGAGGGAACTGCCCCCCGCCCAGGGACTGGCAGCTGACACCCGGGGGCAGCGGAGACGAGCGGAACGACCCAAACCGCTGACCCACAGGCTCTGAGGCCAAAGGAGCTGTTTGAACCATTAGGATTGGGGGGGCTTATCACAAGCACAAGGCGCCTGAAACGATCAGACGTGAGATGTACCCTCCGTGAATAATTGCCGGAATATTAAGCCATAAGAGCACATAAAATGGACTTTTAAATTTATGAATGTGAGATAATTCTCAAACCAGGGGACAGTCTTCTGATGCCATGTGCGTCAGCCACGACACTCCCAGAGGCGCATGTCCGTCCACCTGCTTCCTCGAAGCTCTGACTCGAGAAGACAAGCATATCGTTCTGATAAGTGTAGCACATAGTTTAATGCATACAGAAGCAAATTTCAAGTAATATTTACTTCAATTAATTAGGCCACAGTCATGTATTAGCTCACAAACATGAGTCAGTTGTCTTTGATAATTTGATACTTTCAATATATTTATTAAAAGTCCTAAGTAACCTTGTACTTCTCATTTTAAAGTAGTGTATTCCTTTTTACTATTTTTAAATAGCGCTGCCTAATTCCTTCATGAGTTGTTTTTAAAAAGTCAAAAACCAAATTGTCCCACTACAGTTTCTGTTGAGAACAGAGAACCTGGGATGGGGTTGAAACCATCGCGGGGTCCGTGGCACACCACACGCCAGAAGCAGCGGCCAGTCGAGGGTCACCGCCCGCAGCAGGAGCTTGCCTGGAGCCAAGGTGATTACCGAATGGACAGTACACCCACCTCCATCCAAGATTTAATCTGGCACGTGGCACTTTGAAAAATAAGACGGTC
>NW_024343521.1:0-2072 GCF_902729225.1 Pteropus medius
TCCGCGCTGGAGGAAGTCTAGGATGTGGGCGAGGCCCCTGGAGCGCAGGGAGAGGGGCCTCGTTGGCTCGGCTCTCCCGGCCAGAAAGGGCCCCCCACGGGGTCAGCCCGACAAGGAAGGTCAGCATCGCTGCTCTCAGAGCTGGGACCTGGTCCAGTCACCCACCGGCTGAGCGACAGAACCGGAGCAGGCGTGCAGTCATGAAGCTGGCAGGAGCCTCCGAGAGAAGGGCAATTTCAGCTCGGTCTATCATAGGGCTTCCAAGACCACTAAGGATAATAATTTTTTTTTGACGTGCCCAAATCCTTTCGCTACTCAGTGACAGCACCTGTCTCCCGGCAGCATTTGGTAGGAATAGCTTCAAGCCTATGAGCGCTCGCCCCGTCATTTTCAGTGCTGCGGTCGCTGTCCTCACGCTCAGCGGTGCCCTTGGTGGCGGAGTGCGTGGGCCGGCTTCGCGCTGCACCCGCTCCGGGCGTGCACGGGGCCGCTCGGCCGTGGGAAGTGCGGCCCGCGCGCGGCTGCGACAGTAGGGCGCGTGCCATCGGCCGCGCGGGAGCGCGGTGAGAAACGGTGCGTGCGCCGTGGTCACAACCACAGTGACAAAACATCGGGAGCAAACACAGCAAGCATGGCTGCGAGGGAGGCAGCGTGCCGCGGCGTCACGTGCGCGTGCGCTCTCCGTAACAGGCCGCCGGGATGCGTCACGTGAACGGTGCGTCACGTGGACGGGTGCCTCACATGGACGGGTGCGTCACGTGCGCATGCGCTCTCCGTAACAGGCCGCCAGGATGCGTCACGTGGACGGTACGTCATGTGGACGGTGCGTCACTTGGACGGACTCGGAGCGCGGCAGCGTGGCGCTTGGCGGGAGGGGGCGCAGCTCTGTCGGGGCCTCGTCTGCGACGCAGGCCGGCTGACAGGCCCTGAGATGCCTGCGGAAAGGAGGGACCGTGACACAGGGGCAGCGAGGCCTGGCTGGGACTGTGCCAGGCCGGGGCTGTATCCTGAGCCTTGTCGCCCGGGCAGAGCACCCCAGGAGAGTCTCGGGTGTATCATCTGCGGGAGCCCAGAGCTGGCGGTACCTCTGTCCTGGCGGTGCCTGTGATGCCCCGAGCCACGAGCCCGTCCTGGGGACGCTCTCGGAGTGTCAGCCGCGTCCCTGCCGTCACGGATGTCACCCGCCCTCACAGGGCCCGTAACGATCACAGCACCGCACACGAGTGACGCCGATAGCGACCTCTCGTGATGGAGATGCGCTGGGCAGGGTGCCATTTTCTCAATTGCACGACAATCTTTTTTTAAAAAGTGTTATTGATTATGTTGTTATTAAAAAATAACAAAGAAAATACGATAATATTGCATATAATTATATAGCGTTATTTAATATAGTACTGTAGTAACAATTTATCAAGAAAGCGAGCCTCAGAGAGTTTCAGTAATCGCCCCAACAACTTGTAGCTGGGGATAGAGGGACTGGGACTTAAACCAGGACGTTTCTGATTCCAAAACCGTGTTGCCTCCCTAAGAGGTGACATGACTACCTGGCCCGTGAGGGGCCAGGTGGGGCCGTGCTGAGGCTGCAAACATTTTCTCACCAGTCGGTCGAACAGGGAATTGACTGCTGTGCCCAAAGGAGCCCACGTGTTGCAGAGGTGGCATCTTGTCACCTGCAGCTGTGGCGTCGGGCCCCGCGCCAGAGCCATGGGCCCTGAAATCCAGAGACAAAGCCCGGTGACACGAGTTTCGGCCCCAAAGACACAGCTGGGGCCCAGAAACTGGTGGGAGAGCAGGCGACAGTGATTACAGACGTCCGTGCTGAGTGACTGTTGGGGTCACTTGCTGACCCCAGGGGTGACAGTTCAAAATGCTCCTCAGGGGTGACAGTTCAAAATGGTGCCTCAGCAAAGTCCCAAGATGCAGGGTGGAACTTTGGGGTCATTTACGAAGGTCAAAATCGCAATGTTCATCCTTCGACATGAAGATTTTGTTGTGAGTGAGATCAGACAATGATAATGTACTCGAATCAATAAAATCATCGTTGGGGGCTGACCCCAAATCAGAACAGTCAC
>NW_024343522.1:0-17766 GCF_902729225.1 Pteropus medius
CAAATGGAGTATTGAAACTTCCGTGAATTATGTAGCAGACACTCTTGAACTCCTATGGCCTAATGCATTGTTCACCTTAGTTCTCGTGGCACTGTATCCTACTCCTCTCAAAGTCATATATTGTCTCACTATAAACTGGACACTGATAGGCCCATGTAACTCACAATGATCCAAACCACATATTTCAGTCTTTTAATAACTAAACTCAATAAAATAAACCCATAATATTCAGTCCTTTCATCACAGACACAGATCGAGTCCCTAAACTTTCATTTCTTCATGTTTTACATTACTTCAACCTGGATGACTTGGTGCTCTGAAAAAGTCTGAAATAAAGACTGCCACTGAGCTCATGGAAATGGCCTTGTTAGATACTACTTATTACCACTTCAGCAGCTAAAGTACAAGAAATTGATCCTTGCTTAACAACTACTATTATACCACACAGCCTTAATTGACAACCATTTAAAGGTTACTCCAACTAGGTATCTTAAACTGAGACTCTCCATAGAATTGCTGGAAGCAGATAGTCCACAGAAGATGAGTGCAAACCCATGATCCTTGAAACAAACATGCAATTACATAAAAGAAGACAGCTCCATCCAAGACTATGAGAATTCTCCTAGATGTATGGGACCACCGATTGTCATAATCTCCTCGGTATTGTGTTTTTCATTTTTAGTGGCAGTTTTCCACTTTAATAGTAGAAAGCTACATATTTCTGATTTACCCTACTTTGTTCCCTTACTCATAAAATAACTTGCTAAAATGTTGGCTTTACTTGAAGGAACACCCTTCCTAATGCTACAGTTCAGCTCTACAAACTCATTGCTAGTGCAACACAGGTAAAGTTTTGTGGAGTATGTTATGTAATGTCAGCTCCTGAAAAAGCTAAATACTGATTGTACCCCAATTAATAGGGCTAAAGTGAATTTTGATCAATAAAACTTGTCTTAAAATGTAGAAAAATTTGGAATAGAGATGGTACAACTAGACTTATATAAAGAACATATGTCAATCTGATTATGTGAGTTGATCTAATACTCCACTGAACATCTTTGTTATCAATTTCCATAGTGGTTTTGTGTGTGTGTGTGTGTGTGTGTGTGTGTGTAACTATGAATCAAATAGCCAATAAAATTCGAACACTTGAAATGATGAATTGTTCTAATAAAACGACTTAAAAGTTCAAAACATCAGGTATAAAAAACCTGAGAGTGGAAATCAAGAATGTGACAAGTGGCTTCTGCTTCACCAAGATGAAGACTTCTCAAAAGATTTGTATTGTATGAGATCATTTATATGACATTTTTTAAAAGACAAAACCATAAAAGAACAAATCAAGATTTGTAAGGAGGTAGGGATTGGGGAGTGTGCAATTACAAAAGGATAGACAAGAGTTTTGGAAAGCAATTAAACTCTTCTCTACCATGTTGTGTGATACTTACATGGTCTATACTATCTGTTAGAATTCAGAATGACAGATATAACTGTACAGAGAAATAATCAATTTTTCTATAAGACTTTTAAAATAAAACTTTCAATCACTGAGAAAATAAAGTAATTGATGTGGTCTCTATTTTCATGTCCAAACACTGCCTAACATGTACATTTTATTCCAATGGAATAGAAAAGCACCAGCCATGCCAACTGTAATAGGCAAAATAATTGATAAAAAAAGATCAGGTCTAAACCCCTGGAATCTGTTGTCTTGTATGGAAACACACACACACACACACACACACACACACACACTTTTTTACACACACAGAAAAAAATACCTTTGAAGATATGACTAACTAAGAATCCTGAAATAGGAAAATAATTCTGGATTATATGAGCCTAAATGCAATCACATATGTACTTTTAAAAGGGAGGCAGAGGGAGATTTGATGACAGATAAAGAGAAGCCAATGAGACCGTCGAGGCAGAGATTGGAGTGACATATCCGCAAGCCAAGAAATGGCGGCATCCACTACAGCTGGAAGAGTCAAGGAACAAATTATCTCTTAGAGCCTCTGGATCAAGTGCAGCCCTCCTGACAACTTAATTTTAGTTCAGTGAAAATAATTTCGACTTCTGGCATTTAGAACCATGACAGAAAAAAATTCTTTTGTGTGGGTTTGTGTATTTTAGTGTACATATAGAAAGAAAATTTTTCTCATGAAACTTATGTGGGCAAGATTGGTTAATAAAATTATATAGTTTTCAACTACAAAATTCAATAATACATCATGGGTACATTGCTTTGTGTGTTCACCGCTCAAAGTAAATCTCCTGTCACCATATTTTTGACCCCCTTTACCTTATGTGCCTTCCATTTCCCTTTTCTCTATCATAACCACTAAACTCTTTGTGTCTATGAGTTTTTGCTTGTCTTGTCCATTTGTTCCTTCCAGTTTTATATCCCACATATGAGCAAAATATATGGTTCTAGACTTTTTTCTGACTTATTTTGCTTAGCATGATAATCTCTGGATTCAGCCATATTGCCACAAATGTCAGTATTTCAACTTTTCTTGTGGCTGTTTAATATTCCATTGTATGTATGTACCACTTCTTCTGTACCCCATCATTCACGGAAAGACGCTTCGGTTGTTGCTGAGTCTTGGCCACCATGAATAATACAACAATGAACACCAGGTACGTATATCTTTACAGATAAAAATTTCTGTGGTTTTAAGCAACCACGTTTGTGGTAAATTGTCCAGAGACAGTAGGAAACACATATGCAAACCACGCTGAAGTTTTAAAGCTTGAATATGTCTGAATCTGAGCTAACTGTATACTGACTTGCACACTCTAGCTAGAGCACTTTTTTCTTCCATTGCATAGATTCTCACCCTCGTATGATAAATCGTTAAGTCCAAAGTAATCGCACCCTTTCTCTCTTTTAACTTAGTTTGAGAAGAATAAAACGATAAAATATAAGCCACACTTCCCTCTCACTCCATTATCAGTCTTAGAGGAAGAGGATCAAAAGAGAGTCAGTCTGCTTCTACCAACAGGAGCTAGTGGTTATAGTGAGGAAAATAAGAAACGCCAGTGAGGTGTTGGAGACAATACTGACCTTTCTTGTTCAGATGTTTTAAATCTAACTTAACCTAATGATTTTCCCTATAAAAACAAAACGGTGAGCTAATAACACACAACCATAACTTGACCAAAAGGGATCATCTCTTCATACCGATTGCCAATTATATCCACCCTTAGGAAGAAAATAAGACATCTTGAAAATAGCCTACCCTTGACCAAGGTGAAAGAATTAGGAAATTAATTATTTATGCAAACATGTCTTTTCCATTGATTTATCTACAACACTAAAAGAATTACTTTTTTGAAAAGAAACTTGTGAATTTATATTGAACCATAAAAGACCCCCGATAGCCACAGCAATCTTGAGAAAGAAGAAAAAAGTTGGAAGTATCACATTACAAATATCAAACTATCCTACAAGTCTACAGTAATCAAAACAGCATGGTTCTAGCACAAAACAGATATATCAATCAATGGAATAGAATAGAGAGCCCAGAAATAAATCCACACTTATACGCTCATTAATATATGACAAAGGAGTCAAGAATGTACAATGGAAAAAAACAGTGTACAATGGGGTAAAGATAGTCTCTTCAATAAATGGTGCTAGGAAAACTGGACAGATACATGCAAAAAAAAAAAACACAAAAAACTGGACCACCTTCTTACACCATATACAAGAATAGACTCAAAATTGATTAAAGACTTAAATGTAAGATCTGAAACCATAAAACTTCCAGAAGAAAACATAGGCAGTCAACTCTCTGATATTGCTACTAGTAACTTCTTTTCGAACATATCTCCTTGAGCAATGGAAACAAAATATAAATAAACAAATAGGACTACATCAAACGAAAAACTTTTTGCACAGCAAAGGTAACCATCAACAAAATGAAAAGACAACCGACTGAATGGGAGAAGATATTCACTTATGATACATCTGATAAGAGGTTAATATCCAAAAATATATAAGGACTCATACAACTCAATAACAACAACAAAAATCCAATTAAAAAAATGGGTAGAAAGCATGAACAGATATTTTTCCAAAGAGGAAATGCAAATGGCAATAGATATATGAAAAGATGCTTAAGGTCACTAATCATCAGAGAAATGCAAATTAAATCCACAATGAGATCTCACCCCACATGTGTCAAAATGGCCACCATCAATAAATCAAAGAAGATCAAGTGTTGGTGAGGATGCAGAGAAAAGGGAACTCTCATACATTGTTGGTGAGATTGCAAACTGGTACAGCCACTGTGGAAATAAGTCTGAAGTTTCTGCAAAAAATTAAAAGTGGATATTCCTTTTGACCTAGCAGTTGCACTTTTGGGTATTTATCAAAAGAAAACCAAAACAATGATTCCTAAAAATATATGCAACCCTATGTTCATGGCAGCACAATTTACAATAGCCAGGATATGTAAACAAACTAAATGCCCATCAACAGACGATCAGATAAAGAAGTCATGGTTCATATATACAATGAAATATTACTCAGCTGTTAAAAAAATGAAATCCTGCCATTTGCAACGACTTGGATGAACCTAGAAGTTATTATGCTGACTAAAATAAGTCAAACAGAGAAAGATAAATATCATATGATTTCACTTATATGCAGAACCTAAGGAACAAAACCAACAAACTAATCAAAAACAGACTCACAAATATAGAGGAAAATCTGGTGATGGCCAAAAGGGAGGGGATGGGGGGCTGAGAGTAAGGGGTGAAGGGTTAAAGAAGTACAAATTATTAGTCGATAGATGGTTATGGGGATGGAGAGCACAACATAGGAAATGCAGTTAACATTAATGTAATGGCTAGGTGGAGAGCCAGAGGAGAGAACGAACAATTAGCGGGATCGTTTTATAAACTGTATAAATGTATAACCAATGTACTGTATACTTGAAAATAATAATGAATAATTAATAATAATAATAATAAAGATTGTAGCTTCTCTTGAAGGATCAGAAGAACATTTTAAAAATGGCAATAATTACTTATCTATCAACAATTACTTTAAATATAAATAGTTTAAATGCTTCAATCATAACACATAGGGTGGCTGAATGGATAAGAAAACAAGACACTTTCATATGCTACCCAGAAGAGACTCACTTCATATCAAAAGACACACACAGACTGAAAGTAAAGGAATAGAAAAACATATGTCATGAAAATGGAAATGAACAAGAAAACCTGGGGTAGAAGTAGTTATACAGACAAAATAGACTTTAAAAAAGGCTTTAACAAGAGACAAAGAAGGACCCAGTAATCCCTCTTTCAGGTATTTATCTGGACAAAAAAAAAAAACAAAAAAACACTACTTCAAAGTGACATGTGCATCCATATGTTCATTTCAGCATTATTTACATTAGCCCAGATATGGAGGCAACCTGAGTGTCCATCAATGGGTGAATAAGTATAGAAGAGGTGATAAATATATACAATGGAATATCACTCAGCCATAAAAAATGAATGAAAACGTACCACTTGGGCCAGCATGTATGAACCTAGAGGATATTCTGCTAAGTGAAATAAAGCAGACAAAGACGAATAACACATGATTTCACATTCACGTGGAATCTGAAAAATCCAAATATATAAACAAAACAGTATTAAGCTCATAGATACAAAAAACCTATTGATAGTTGCCAGATGGGAGGGGTTGGGAGAGCATGGTGAAAATGGAGAAGGAATTCAAAAGTACAAATTGGTGTTACAAAAAAGTCAAGGAATATAAAGTATAGCCTAGGGAATATAGTCAATAATATTGTAATAACACTGTGTGGTGTCAGACGGGTATTAGATTTATCTGAGAGGTCACTTCTTAAGTTTTATAAATGTTTAATCCCTGTGTTGCACAACCAAAACTAATATAAGAACCTATGTCAACTGTAACAGAAAAATAAAATAGTATTTGAATAAATAAAGTGCTCAAAGCATATAGAACAGCTGACAAATTTTATTACAAATATATAGAGAGGAAGAAAATACAAATGGAATTTTGGTTTATGATATGCTCACAGGACTATTAAAAATCAGATGTTAGAGGAGAAGATAAAATTTGGAACACACAATTCAAGATTTACTATTAAGTGAAAAAATCAGATTCTTAATTTTACTAGAATTTATAAAACTATACATCAAATATGAGCAATAAATTAACTGGCTATAGAATTATCGATTTTACGTATTTATATTTTATACATTTTCTACATTGACCATGTAACATTTTATAACTGGCCAAAAATAACATATGAAATTTTTGAAAACAAGAATTCAAAGCTCATTCATAATAGAAATACTCAGGATTTATTTATATGAGAAGAGCCTGAATAGTAAATTGAAAGTCATTATCGAAGCCTAAATCTCAAAAATCCACTAAACAGTCATCCACTAAAATGTTCTTTCTGGGTCATCTTAAACCTAACCTTTTTATTGTGTGCTTTTAAAAACAACACAATAGTTTTCACTTGACTACCAAATCTGACAAACGCTGTGCTAGAAGTTCTGTCCCTTCAAAGAAGGGGGCGCTACTCCACTCGCAGGTTTGCGCACAGCTTGCAGGTGCCTGGGAAGCACTGTGGACTCGCTGCGCAGAAGTAGACAGCTGCGTCTCCAGGCTGGGTGGCTTCAATGTGCAGGGAGAACTGTTTCTCTGCCTTCCTCAGTGAAACAGTGAATCTTCCATCTTTGTTTTCATTCTTATTTGAAAGAACGTGTATAATGAGCTGAGGACCTTTTCCAGCTTCTTGCTTATACCAAGGGAAGTAGTTTGAGGCACTATCTGAATAAGTACAGTTGATAACAGAACTGTCTCCCTCCTGGACACTCAGGGTAGAAGGATGCTGATCCACTTTCTCTCCTCGGATGACCCCTATGCAGAAAGAAAAAGTCAGAGAAAGATGAAAGTATGCCAGATTATTACTGTCCAGAATATACATTTCCTCTTCTATAGTAACTAGAAGGAATCTGAATAAAGCCAGTCTCTTCCTTAGCTTCTAAAGAATAACCACTAATATACCCTGTTTCCCATAAACCCTCAATTCACAGTCCAGTTGCAGCCACAAGAACACAAATAAAGCTCCAATGGATGTCTTCAGCATTCTTCCCAATTTAGATCAATTATAGACTTGCAATCTCCAGCCAATTGAGCTACTTCTGTTATCAGGCTGTCCTTCTTTTCTCTAACAAACATGGGTTTCTCACATTCTCTGCCCAGCCAATAGGGAAAAGGCTCTTCTTCTGCCACAGATGACTCATTCAGAATCCACATATTCTGCACTAACAGCAAACCACTACCACCCTGTGGTCACATCCATAACTACTGAACTTGCTGGTTCAATGTTCTCTTACCCTGTGCCTATGAGGGACTCAGACATGAAGAGGCAGCAATAGGTCAAACAAATAAAGTCTTAGATCAGAGATTAAGTTAGATGTTGAGATCACGATTTCTATGTCTGCCCTCTGCGGAGTCATTGTCTATATCTTGGAAAGAGACAGATGCTGTTGCTATTTATTCGATGGGGGACTAGGTCTCTTAAACAAAGAAAATATAAACCTTTTTTTTCTTCAGCCAAATCTATATCCTCATTTATCGGTTATGGAGAAAAATTCTTTCTAAAAGAAACTTGTAAGAGAGAAGATCATTTGATATTTTAAATACTTACTGTTTCAGATTCTGCTCCTCTAAGCATGTTTTGCCCATGACCTTGTTATTCCCAGAAAATTGACAGTACCTACCAAAGTCAGAATGTGCAAACTTCCTTCAGTAGAGATGACTGTGACAAGAAGTAAAGGTTTGAATTACAATGATAAGGAAGGAGGAACGGGAAGTTCCATGAGATGGGAAACAGTCTGACCCATAGATTCGGTTGATTTGCAAGGAGAAATCTGACCTGTTTTAAGAAATCTATTGCTATTGCTATGTGAATTATATACAGCATAGTATTGAGAGAAAGATTAGGAATTATCAGAACATATCAGGCTGCAGATTCAGAAAATGTAGCTATATGTAAATTTGTTCTACAGGTGTTTTTATTTTCTGATATCAAAAGGGAGGGCATGTCCTAAATGCGGTGACTGACTCACATCCTTAGTGGAATTGCCTCTGCAGTATACGCTAACTCTCTTGGCATGGATTTCTGCTGCCTTCGCTAGTGCTGGCTCCGGTCTCGACTCTATCATTTTTCTCATAAACTCCACTACAATGTTCTTTTCAAAGACATGATAGAATACCTCAGTCCTATAAACTTCCAGAACTATCTCCCTTGTCAAAAACTCTTTTTTATCTCCTTTAATAACTTTGTATTTTCCAATTACCTCCGTAAGAAAAAAAATCTAGGGATGGCTTAATATTGCCTGTGTCTGCTAGGGAAATAGTACATATAGAAACTGACCCTAAAGAACTGATCATGAGAAACGGTCCCTGGCAAACCAAGATTACCTCATTTCCAGATATGAAAGCCCCTTTCCTGTGATCTGTACTCACTGATCCTCCCCTGTTATGGGGAAAAAGCATAATCCCTCATCCTCATTTCACACCCTTAAGGATTTAAAGATTCTTTAGCTAGGGTGAAGAATCACAAATCAACATGTAAATATAAATGTATTTTTACGTACATAAAACTTTTCCATTCTTAAGATCTTCCTCTCTTCTCTCATTCATCTTCCATAAGATAGAACTTCCAAATCTTACATCGAGCAAATTTCCTCTTCTTAGAAACCAGAAACTTCAGATCAATATTTGCCCTCTTGAGTTATGGATCTAGGATGGAATGTTATTATTTAACTCTACTCTGCTCAGCATAGTGTTCCACATATTAAGTCTAGCACAGGTATAGTGATGCCCTGGACAAAATTTGCAGCCCCATTACTACTTCATTGGCTATTGTCTGACTCATCATCAAAGTGTTGATCTGGAGAGGCTTCTTCTAGAACCTCCGAGGACTGCCAGCTGCATGATGACAATGTTCTCCCTAGGCTCCAGATTCTTTACAACAGTGTGTTAATGATGCTCTCTATTCATGTGCTGCCTTTCAGAAATGGGATAATGGGATAATAAACATATTTGCAACTTCTAGAAAAACCCTTAGAAATACATTGGGGTATGGTGAGGGCACTATCCCTTTTGGCTTACTCTACAGGAGCCAGTGCGTGATGGACTTGGTTTGCCAATAATGACAATGGCTCAGCCTGTCTCCTTTCCTGCCCAAAGAGTCAACGTTTACACCAATTAGAATTCTTCATTCCAGTGGTCAAACTGTTAGGCCACAGTTTTCCCAGACCCAAACTGCAGAGATCTAAGTGAAGGGGCTGGCATTAGCCAGCTCATTGTTCAGTAGGATGGTCCCGCAGGAAGAAAGCAGGGAAAAGAATCCTAAAGAGGAATTAATGAGATCCAGTTTCTTTCTATTCCCAGCTCAGTTGCTGTCTTATTACTTCCTACTGGCATCGTGGATTCAGCCTTTGTTTTGTAACATGAAGTTCGACTAAAAAGTTTCTGAGGGCTCTTCTGGCTCTAAATTATATTTTACGATTTAACAAAGCAAAGATTTATTGAGGACTGGTTGTGCACAACACACAATGATGTGAGACCAGGTAGAAATTGTCCTGTATCGTGGAACACCAAGACCATTTCACAGCCACATGCAGTCAGGTATGTCTACGATAGCCCCCAATCAACCCTGAGCCCTCTTCAGTGACAGAGACGGGGTCCTCAGGATGAGTTTCTGTCTGGGTTTTCATTTCTCCTATAGGATCAGTGATGGATCAAGGAGAACCTAAGTCCCTAGAAAAATGGAATGGAATAGGACTTCACCACTCACGGTAAAGATTATCACAGGCAGTGCAATCGGGGTGGACTTCGTGGCTGAGCGGTGAGGAAACAGAAGGTTCCTTTCTGGAAATTCATTTCTTATATGTACATCTGTAACATATCATATCTCTCTTGTAAGAAGAAAACTCAGCAACTTGCAGAACCTGGAGGAGGTGCACGAGTTTAGTCATACGAAGAGGAAAAACACTGCTTTCTCAAACAGCCTGATCGCTTTCTGGCTTCTAGCTCCCTCCTCTCAAGATCAACTCCGATGTCGAAAACTTAAGGCCAGGCTGACTACTGTAATTTTGGGGACCCAGTACAAAATGAAAATTTGGGGCAGGAAAAAGTGATATTATGTAATAAAATATAAAGCTCTCTTTTAAAAATATTTCCTTACTTAGGAAACACCATGGGGATTTATAATGATACATAAGAAATGAAATAAAATTACAATTTGCAAAGAAATATTTTGGGGTCATTGTAGGGAGCTAAAGCTCCCCAAATTCAAAAGAGTGCATGGTTTATCTCAGGAGGCCTGCTTGCATAAAAAAGTAAAGGCTGGTTCTGTTGAATTTCAGGAAGAAGAAGATTAAGTATAGCCTAAGGGAGTGTCGAAGGGAGTGTCAAAGGAAGTGTCAATTGCACCTGGATCTTCAGGATGTTACTTTCGTGTTGTTTTGGAATGCAAAAAGAAACAGATTGTGTTTAAAAGGAGGTTAAGAAATAAACTCGGGGAGGCAGTTGTGAGATCTGCTCTCCCTCCTGCACCCTGTCTGTCTTCTCTTTTTTCTCAGTCCCCGCTCCCCCATTCAGGTACCCGGTTTGACTTGGTCGGCTGGCTTCCGACAGAGTGGCGCCCGAACAGGGACCTGAAAACGGGGGGAAAAAGCAAGGACCCACCGCAAGAAGAGTGCACTCGAGATTGGCCAAAGAAGCCGTGGGCGGTGAAGGTGAGTACGCAGGAGTTTTTGTAAATATAGAAACTGTAAGAGAAAATATAATGGGCCAAGGAAATAGTCGACTGCTATTTGTACATATGCTTAAGAATATGCTTAGAGTTAGAGGAGCTAAAGTAGCTCAGCAACAGTTAATTAAGTTTTTGCAATTTATAGAAGAAGTTTGTCCCTGGTTCCCTGAGGAAGGGACAATTGATTTAGAGACATGGTTAAGAGTGGGTAAAAAGTTACAGGATTACTATGATGACCACGGACCTACTAAGGTTCCGGCAGATACTCTTGGGCTTTGGACTTTGATTAGAGATTCTTTAGACCCTAGGCATGAAAGAGATCAGATTAAAGAACAAATGTCTCCTGTACTTAAAACAGAAAGTGTTCATGAGTATGACGAATCTGAGGCTGCTGGGGTTGTGCCTTCTGCTCCTCCGATGCCTCCCCCTCCTTTCAACTCCATTTTTACTGATGAACAAACTTTTACAGTTTGCTAATATGCAGTCATTTATCTTTCCTCGTGTAATTAAGACCACCCCGATACAGAATGCTCTTAATATATTTACTGATGGTTCCTCTAATGGAAAAGCCGTGTATGCTGTTGACAACCAAAATCCTACTGTCATACAAACATCCCCTGCATCTGCTCAGATTGTAGAATTGCGGGCAGTTGCTGCAATTTTTCAAATATTCGCTCAACAACCCCTTAACCTATATACTGATAGTCAATACATTGCTAAAGATTTAATTATAGTGGAGACTGTACCTTATATTGTTACCCACAATTCTGAGGTGCATTCATTATTGGCGCAAATTCAATTGGCTATGCACAACAGAAAAGAATTCTGCTATGTGACTCATATTCGAGCTCATACAAATCTCCCTGGTCCTTTGTCTAAGGCTAATGCACTTGTTGATGCAGCCACCCACCTATGTCTGCTTGCTAGTAATGTTGAACAAGCACGACAATCTCATGCTATACATCATCAAAATAGTTCTTATCTAAGAAAGCAATTTCATCTCACCAGAGAAGCAGCAAGACAAATTATAAAAAGTTGTCCCACTTGCCCTCAGTTTTTTCATGTTCCTCATTATGGTATTAATCCCCGTGGTTTGATACCGAATCAAATTTGGCAGATGGATGTAACCCACATTCCTGAATTTGGTAAATTAAAATATGTACATGTTACTGTAGATACATTTTCTGGATTCATTTTCGCTTCTGCTTTGACTGGTGAAGCCACTAAACATGTTATTGATCACTGCTTACGCTGCTTTGCAGCTATTGGATGTCCTCAAATTCTTAAGACAGACAATGGCTCTGGTTATACTAGTGTCGCTTTTAAAACATTTTGCTCTCAGTTACATATTGAACATAAAACTGGTATTCCTTACAACCCACAAGGTCAAGGCATTGTGGAACGTGCCCATGGCTCTCTAAAGACTCAACTTGAGAAAATAAAAAAAGGGGAGTTATACCCCTATTCTCCACAAAATTATTTAAATCATGCCTTATTCATTTTAAATTTTTTAAATTTGGATGCCAAAGGGCACTCTGCAGCTGAGCGCTTATGGCATCCTACTACTACTTTTAATTATGCCACTGTAAGATGGAAAGATCCGTTAACTGGACAATGGAATGGACCAGATCCTGTACTAATATGGGGGCGAGGGCATGTTTGTGTTTTTCCGCAGGGAGCTGACGGAGCACGCTGGTTGCCTGAACGACTAGTGCAGCATGCCGAAAATGAACATCGAGATTATTCTTCTGATGGGAATACTGATTAATCCAACAGCTTATGCTGCAGTGCATTGGGCTTACATCCCAGATCCTCCGGTACTACACCCAACTGTTTGGTCTGGGCCACAGATCCAGGTTTTTTCTAATAACTCTAAACTTTTAGGATTGCCATTAGCCATGGAACAGCAATATGTATATGATAATTTTAATTTTTCCGGATCTATTCAATTCTACTTCCCAACCTGGGTGTTTGAATATCACGGAGCAGCCTTAGCATAAGAAAGGAGCTGTTATACTTGGGGCTCCTGATGGCGAAGCTGTAAGCAATAATGATACAATTCCGTTTGAACTTTGTCACTCGAAGAGGCATCTGCAAAAAGATTCAGTATGGTGGCATCGTTGTCATCAAGAGAATGTCACTTTGTATCCAGTAACAGGATTTAATGAAACTGTTTGGGACTTCTCTCGGCCTTATAACACTGAGACTGCTTTATCTGCTGGACTCTGGAAAACAAGCTCTGGCGCTTGGCAGACTCATATTTGGAAACTGGCTGCCGGACTTGTGTTAATAATTGTCAGCTGTCTAATTGTGTTACTTCTGTTAACACTTCTGTTCTTGTGCTTAGATAACCACCATTTATAATGGTTCCTGTTAACCTTACAGGCCCTTGGTTTGATGAATATGGGTTACAGGTTTTACGAAAAATTAACACGGCCTTAGGAAGATCTATAAGGGCTGTGGCTGTTGTTGTGGCAGGTATTCTTATAGCCTTAAAAGAAGCTCCCGAACTACAAATAAATACTGGTCAAACAGTGTAAGAATTTATAAAGGGTTTAAAAGGTTTAGTCCCTACTTGGGGACCATTTACTCATTTATTAGGATTTGTTATCGTTCTAGCCTGTTTCGTGTTAGTCATCTTGTGTTTATTGCCATATCTGTTGAAATGCGTAATACAAGCAGTGCAAGATGTTGGTTCCGAGATACATGCAATAAAGTTAAGAAATAAAAATACCCCAATATAGTGGCTGGTAGTCAAAGACGGGTAAGGACTTCTTGGAAACTGGACAACCTAAGACAGGGCATGTATGATGGAATACATGTTCCAATGACGGGTAAGCTCCATGTTTCGCAGGAAGCCACCTAAGACAGGCACAGTCTACTATAAAGTAAAAAAGGGGGAATTGTAGGGAGCTAAAGCTCCCCAAATTCAAAAGAGTGCATGGTTTATCTCAGGAGGCCTGCTTGCATAAAAAAGTAAAGGCTGGTTCTGTTGAATTTCAGGAAGAAGAAGATTAAGTATAGCCTAAGGGAGTGTCGAAGGGAGTGTCAAAGGAAGTGTCAATTGCACCTGGATCTTCAGGATGTTACTTTCGTGTTGTTTTGGAATGCAAAAAGAAACAGATTGTGTTTAAAAGGAGGTTAAGAAATAAACTCGGAGAGGCAGTTGTGAGATCTGCTCTCCCTCCTGCACCCTGTCTGTCTTCTCTTTTTTCTCAGTCCCCGCTCCCCCATTCAGGTACCCGGTTTGACTTGGTCGGCTGGCTTCCGACAGAGTGGCACCCGAACAGGGACCTGAAAACGGGGGGAAAAAGCAAGGACCCACCGCAAGAAGAGTGCACTCGAGATTGGCCAAAGAAGCCGTGGGCGGTGAAGGTGAGTACGCAGGAGTTTTTGTAAATATAGAAACTGTAAGAGAAAATATAATGGGCCAAGGAAATAGTCGACTGCTATTTGTACATATGCTTAAGAATATGCTTAGAGTTAGAGGAGCTAAAGTAGCTCAGCAACAGTTAATGAAGTTTTTGCAATTTATAGAAGAAGTTTGTCCCTGGTTCCCTGAGGAAGGGACAATTGATTTAGAGACATGGTTAAGAGTGGGTAAAAAGTTACGGGATTACTATGATGACCACGGACCTACTAAGGTTCCGGCAGATACTTTTGGGCTTTGGACTTTGATTAGAGATTCTTTAGACCCTAGGCATGAAAGAGATCAGATTAAAGAACAAATGTCACCTGTACTTAAAACAGAAAGTGTTCATGAGTATGACGAATCTGAGGCTGCTGGGGTTGTGCCTTCTGCTCCTCCGATGCCTCCCCCTCCTTTCAACTCCATTTTTACTGATGAACAAACTTTTACAGTTTGCTAATATGCAGTCATTTATCTTTCCTCGTGTAATTAAGACCACCCCGATACAGAATGCTCTTAATATATTTACTGATGGTTCCTCTAATGGAAAAGCCGTGTATGCTGTTGACAACCAAAATCCTACTGTCATACAAACATCCCCTGCATCTGCTCAGATTGTAGAATTGCGGGCAGTTGCTGCAATTTTTCAAATATTCGCTCAACAACCCCTTAACCTATATACTGATAGTCAATACATTGCTAAAGATTTAATTATAGTGGAGACTGTACCTTATATTGTTACCCACAATTCTGAGGTGCATTCATTATTGGCGCAAATTCAATTGGCTATGCACAACAGAAAAGAATTCTGCTATGTGACTCATATTCGAGCTCATACAAATCTCACTGGTCCTTTGTCTAAGGCTAATGCACTTGTTGATGCAGCCACCCACCTATGTCTGCTTGCTAGTAATGTTGAACAAGCACGACAATCTCATGCTATACATCATCAAAATAGTTCTTATCTAAGAAAGCAATTTCATCTCACCAGAGAAGCAGCAAGACAAATTATAAAAAGTTGTCCCACTTGCCCTCAGTTTTTTCATGTTCCTCATTATGGTATTAATCCCCGTGGTTTGATACCGAATCAAATTTGGCAGATGGATGTACCCCACATTCCTGAATTTGGTAAATTAAAATATGTACATGTTACTGTAGATACATTTTCTGGATTCATTTTCGCTTCTGCTTTGACTGGTGAAGCCACTAAACATGTTATTGATCACTGCTTACGCTGCTTTGCAGCTATTGGATGTCCTCAAATTCTTAAGACAGACAATGGCTCTGGTTATACTAGTGTCGCTTTTAAAACATTTTGCTCTCAGTTACATATTGAACATAAAACTGGTATTCCTTACAACCCACAAGGTCAAGGCATTGTGGAACGTGCCCATGGCTCTCTAAAGACTCAACTTGAGAAAATAAAAAAAGGGGAGTTATACCCCTATTCTCCACAAAATTATTTAAATCATGCCTTATTCATTTTAAATTTTTTAAATTTGGATGCCAAAGGGCACTCTGCAGCTGAGCGCTTATGGCATCCTACTACTACTTTTAATTATGCCACTGTAAGATGGAAAGATCCGTTAACTGGACAATGGAATGGACCAGATCCTGTACTAATATGGGGGCAAGGGCATGTTTGTGTTTTTCCGCAGGGAGCTGACGGAGCACGCTGGTTGCCTGAACGACTAGTGCAGCATGCCGAAAATGAACATCGAGATTATTCTTCTGATGGGAATACTGATTAATCCAACAGCTTATGCTGCAGTGCATTGGGCTTACATCCCAGATCCTCCGGTACTACATCCAACTGTTTGGTCTGGGCCACAGATCCAGGTTTTTTCTAATAACTCTAAACTTTTAGGATTGCCATTAGCCATGGAACAGCAATATGTATATGATAATTTTAATTTTTCCGGATCTATTCAATTCTACTTCCCAACCTGGGTGTTTGAATATCACGGAGCAGCCTTAGCATAAGAAAGGAGCTGTTATACTTGGGGCTCCTGATGGCGAAGCTGTAAGCAATAATGATACAATTCCGTTTGAACTTTGTCACTCGAAGAGGCATCTGCAAAAAGATTCAGTATGGTGGCATCGTTGTCATCAAGAGAATGTCACTTTGTATCCAGTAACAGGATTTAATGAAACTGTTTGGGACTTCTCTCGGCCTTATAACACTGAGACTGCTTTATCTGCTGGACTCTGGAAAACAAGCTCTGGCGCTTGGCAGACTCATATTTGGAAACTGGCTGCCGGACTTGTGTTAATAATTGTCAGCTGTCTAATTGTGTTACTCCTGTTAACACTTCTGTTCTTGTGCTTAGATAACCACCATTTATAATGGTTCCTGTTAACCTTACAGGCTCTTGGTTTGATGAATATGGGTTACAGGTTTTACAAAAAATTAACACGGCCTTAGGAAGATCTATAAGGGCTGTGGCTGTTGTTGTGGCAAGTATTCTTATAGCCTTAAAAGAAGCTCCCGAACTACAAATAAATACTGATCAAACAGTGTAAGAATTTATAAAGGGTTTAAAAGGTTTAGTCCCTACTTGGGGACCATTTACTCATTTATTAGGATTTGTTATCGTTCTAGCCTGTTTCATCTTGTGAAATGCGTAATACAAGCAGTGCGAGATGTTGGTTCCGAGATACATGCAATAAAGTTAAGAAATAAAAATACCCCAATATAGTGGCTGGTAGTCAAAGACGGGTAAGGACTTCTTGGAAACTGGACAACCTAAGACAGGGCATGTATGATGGAATACATGTTCCAATGACGGGTAAGCTCCATGTTTCGCAGGAAGCCACCTAAGACAGGCACAGTCTACTATAAAGTAAAAAAGGGGGAATTGTAGGGAGCTGAAGCTCCCCAAATTCAAAAGAGTGCATGGTTTATCTCAGGAGGCCTGCTTGCATAAAAAAGAAAAGGCTGGTTCTGTTGAATTTCAGGAAGAAGAAGGTTAAGTATAGCCTAAGGGAGTGTCGAAGGGAGTGTCAATTGCACCTGGATCTTCAGGATGTTACTTTTGTGTTGTTTTGGAATGCAAAAAGAAACAGATTGTGTTTAAAAGGAGGTTAAGAAATAAACTCGGGGAGGCAGTTGTGAGATCTGCTCTCCCTCCTGCACCCTGTCTGTCTTCTCTTTTTTCTCATTAACTCACTTCCCCCACCAGGCATTCGGTTTGATCGGTCAGGTTATTTCCTCGGCGAAAGCGGCCTTAGATCAGGACCTGAAAACGGGTGCCATGAACCCACCCAAGAGTGCAATGATTAATAAAGGAAGTCAGTATGAAGGCAAGAGTACGCAGGAGTTTTTGTAAATATAGAAACTGTAAGAGAAAATATAATGGGCCAAGGAAATAGTCGACTGCTATTTGTACATATGCTTAAGAATATGCTTAGAGTTAGAGGAGCTAAAGTAGCTCAGCAACAGTTAATGAAGTTTTTGCAATTTATAGAAGAAGTTTGTCCCTGGTTCACTGAGGAAGGGACAATTGATTTAGAGACATGGTTAAGAGT
>NW_024343523.1:0-332 GCF_902729225.1 Pteropus medius
TTTCATTTATCTTACGAATATCTTTGAGATAATATACATGACAAACATAGCTAATGTACTGTTCCAATGCAGAATGTTACTGTTGATTTTGGTGTCATGAATGATAATATTTTGCAATTTGAGATTTGAACCCTGAATTATGGTAAAAACTGAAGTGAGCAGGGCTATGGGTCACTCAAAAATTTAGAGAGTGAACACAGGAAGACCTGCATTGGTACCCCTTTCTCCCATATACTTCAGGGGCTGTCAGTGTTTAAGGCAGATTCGATGTTGGAGCAGGGATCAAATTCAGAAGTGCTATTGTTGAGATAGGACATTATGAACTGTGTGTC
>NW_024343524.1:0-590 GCF_902729225.1 Pteropus medius
TTGTCCGCTCCGTCTGACTGGCACCTCCTAACTGCTCTCAGCACGCCGCTCTCGCGGCCAGAGGGGGCTTTTTCAAACGCGAGCATGACCACATCTCACGCCTGCTTAAGGCCTTTCCATGGTTGCCCTGGCATAGAGGCCTGGCATTCAGGGCCTCCGTGGGCAGGCGGCCAGGATGTGATGCGCCTCTCCCACACGCCTTCCCCCTCACTTTTCCTCGGCTCCATCCACACAATTTCCCGAAAAGGCTCTACTCTGCCCCCCGCCGTGGTCCGTACTATTCCACCCCTGAAGATGTCTTTCCCTTCGTTTCCTGTCCGGCTCATATCTTCTTAAAGAGTCTGCCATCTAGGCCTCTCCTGATCCCCAGCAAGCTAAGCTGTCTCCCACCACGCCTCAGACGGCAGCCGCCCCTGTTAGGCGGGCCAGAGCCGAGGTCCAGCAGTTTCAGGAGCTCGGCAGACTTGTGTGCAGCCTGCAAGATCCTGGCAACCCGCTGCAGCCCACCCCTGGGCCCGTGATCATCAGTGACCTGGTTGTCAGGTGACAGACACAAGGCTAAGGAAAGACACGGGGCTTGAAGGCTGAGT
>NW_024343525.1:0-521 GCF_902729225.1 Pteropus medius
TCCCCATTAACATACACCTCACGTTCTGCTTTATGGGACTCCCTCAGTTCTCAAAAGCCAATCACAGAGTTACTTGCACTCACTCTCATCGTTCTCTTTATTCATTGGAGTCATTGAGTTGTTCACCAAACACCCCAACTATTCACCTTGCTAGTACTTTTTAAGATCACACTATCTGATCCCTGGGTACTTGGAGAGTGGTTAACTAGTTCTTATGGATGATTCGTGAAGGAAAATGGCATATTGCTTTGGGGTCTGGGCATTTAATTGCCAATGGGAGACCCGCCAGAGCTCTCTTCCCCTCTGGCATAGAAACCAGCAATATCTGAGCTCCATCAGGGTAACTATGATGAGCAAAAAAAGTAGAAATGCAGCATGTGTGAGAATTAAGGAGCCCTTACCCACTCCCTTGCCCTCATCTCCACTCCAGCTAGAAACTGTTGGGATTTTTAAAATTCTGTCCAACTAACATAACTTTTTGTAAAGTCACATTTGCGTTTACTAAAATAATCACTCAGCTA
>NW_024343526.1:0-349 GCF_902729225.1 Pteropus medius
TTTAGATGGTAGCTGCTGCTTTCTGAGGCACACATGGGGGTGTGCACAGGCAGAATGTGGGGTGGGGGGGCAGAGTCCTGAGATGCTCTTCTAAAGAGGCCGAGGAATCTCTGACGATTCAGAAGCAATGTGCCAGGCCAAGCTGATGTGTGGGTCTGGATTTTCTGTGGCTTTGTGCTTGTGTATACTTTGGAAAATGTTGGCTGTGCCAATGCACAGGTGTGTATGCTTGTATATTTGTCATGCATGGCAATCCTGTGAAAGGTGTTAGTGAGCATGCTTGGAATGTGTGTGCAGCCCAGAAAACCTGGGTGCTGTCCTTTCCCCTTCCTAGAGTTGGGGTATAGGA
>NW_024343527.1:0-638 GCF_902729225.1 Pteropus medius
GGTGGGGACGCCTGTGTGGACTCAGGTTTAGCCTCATTCAGGGTCGGTCCCCACCCTGAAGCGCGGGCACACAGTGACTCTCCGCCTCGGTGCAGAAAGGAGGCAAGAGTCGCTTCGCAGAGGAGACCCTGACAGCACACCTCGGCCGGGTGATCAGGGCCAACGCCACTGTGGAGCGTCCTGCGGACAGTGCGCGTCCTCGAGGCGATGTGACGAAGCTGTACCTACCTCGTGGCCGTGCTCCCCGGCCCCGGTGTAACCGGGGGGAACATAACACAAACCCCAGCGGAGGGACGTCCCACAGAACACCTGCCAGGCCCCCCAGAACCACCAAGGGAAGTCCGAGAAACTGTCACACGGAGGAGACACGTAAGGGGACGTGACGGCTAAGTGTCTCGGGATGGAAGGAGGACACGGGGCAAAACCGAGAGAATCTGAAAGGTTCCGGACTCCCCTTCACCGCGGTGCGTTGGTGTCGCTGGCGGACTGGACCGCATCCTCGCGTCGAGCAGCCGGGGCGGCGGCCGGGGTCCCTGGCTCGGGCACCGGAGAACGCCCCGTGCTGTCTGCACCATGTTTCTGTTCCGAAAAGTCAAGTCTGCTTTCTAAAGAGGTGCGTTGCACGGCATGCAAATCCC
>NW_024343528.1:0-362 GCF_902729225.1 Pteropus medius
GAGACTGTGGACCTGCATAGTGAGCCCACGGGCACCTGTGTTCTTTATCGACTTCCAGTAACGGACGGCAAGGGAGACTAGTTCGCCCAGTGAAGGCCCCCGAGTGCGTCAGGCGGGCCTCACTTGCTGCCTGGGGCTATGTCTGCGAACACGAGAGCAGAGCGTGCGTTCAGGCTCTGCTGTGCTTTTCAACACCACCGAGCGATCTTCCGACGCCAGCGGGCTGCCCTACGATCGACTAGATTCTGACACTACCTACCTGGAGACAGCGTCGGATCCCACAGGGAAGGGCCCAGGTCCCCAGCACTCCTCGCCACTCACTCCAGATGCCAACTACAAGTCTAGGTTGTCACCTATGCTTC
>NW_024343529.1:0-350 GCF_902729225.1 Pteropus medius
CGCCCCAAGCTCCCCGAGACCGCCGCTGGGAGCCTTCGGCCACATCCCCGTCGTCTTTCCCGCGTCGGTTTTTATTCGGTTTGAACGTTGTCGTAACGATACCATGTTTACAATTTTGCGTCCCGCTAGAGTGTGTCGTTACGCCTGTTAAATTTATCGGCGTCGTTACTGACGCTCGGGTTTTTACGTATATTTACACAAAGAGGCTCACTTTGCCGTTTCTACTTCCTTAGCAGCGAACTTTGAAAGTGTTATTTCCCTTCTTTTATTCCCCCGCCGCCCCCCGACTCTCTCCTTCTGCTTTTCGCTGTAATCCCTCCTTACTGCTGCCTTCCTTTCCAGTCTCCTCC
>NW_024343530.1:0-358 GCF_902729225.1 Pteropus medius
TAGTACACACGCCGTGGTAGATTAGCTTATTTCATTTCTTGACAACAGTTGACCTAGGGTAAAAGTCCCATTTCCTTGAGCCTGGCCCGGAGTCACCCACCATGAGCTCAAATCCTACCGGAAGTTCTTTCTAATTAATACCCGTACCAAGATACCCTGTGGGTCACCATCTCGTGCGTCCTCCCTTCATGTGACAAGCAATGGCCCCATCTGGTTCAATCCGAGGGACCCTTTGTTTTCATTTAACTCATCCTGAGTACCATGGATGGGTCTCTGAGCTTCTTATTTGTATGTATGCGTGTATGTATGTGTATGTATGTGTGTGTATGTATGTATGTGTGTATGTATGTGTGTATGT
>NW_024343531.1:0-3583 GCF_902729225.1 Pteropus medius
CCGGTCTGTGGGCTGTGCCCTCGGGCTCCACTCTCTGGGGCGCGTGAGTGGGTGGGCATGGACCGCGTTCGTTTTAACGGTTGCTCTGCCCATGGACATCTAGCGGGACGCAGCCCAGCCCGGCGACCAGCCAGCTCTCCCGAAACCTCCTGCCCAGAACCCAGCAAGGCGAGCACATCCGAAGCCAACCATGACGCAGGGGGAGGAAAAGTTCAGTTTGGACAAACTTACAAGAATGTTGCAATTGGAAAATCTAGGGGGATTTTTAAAAATTTCATCATTGTTTAAAGCTTATCTCTTTCCAAAAATTTTACTTTCGAATTAGGACCATGTGATCTCTGAGCAGGGCCTGGGTGGCCCACGGCTGGCCTTGGCCGCGAAGGACGCGGAGGTCCGCGGGGCCGCTCGCCTGACGCGGTGCAACACAGTGTCACTTCCTGCACCTGTGGGAGCAGCTCCCGCCTCTCGGTGGCGATCGGCACGGGGACTCCGGACGGCGTGGTGATCGGCACGGGGACTCCGGGATGATGCGGTGATCGGCACAGGGACTCCGGACGGCGCGGTGATCGGCGCGGGGACTCCGGATGGCGCGGTGATCGGCTCGGGGACTCCGGGACGGCGCAGCCCCTCCCTGAGCCTCTCGCCTGATGAGTGACCACGGACTCTGTCGCAGGCTGACTTCTAGGCGCTCGGCCACACCACTCGTGTCCCGCAGGCCTCCTGCTTGCACCTCTACTCGGCGGTGAACGGACGCGGTGAGTGGGCCGGGCCGTCCCCCACAGCTCCTGCTGCCGTTATGCAGCGGACATGGCTCCGGATGCCCCCGCCTTCCCTGATCAGTTTCCCTCGGCCTCCGAGTCCACCGTGGCCGGTCCTCCGGCGTTCGGTCTCGGGTGTGGTCCGTCTGCACCGCGACCCTGGCCCCGGCCACCGCCGGTGCCGCCGAGCCACATGATGACACCGTGTCCTCTGCCCTCTATAGGTGCTCACTGCCTCCTGGCTCCCCTTCACACGCACGTGGGGTGGACTCCAGTCATTCCGGCCACCTGACCCCTCCTGCCCCTCCCACCTCAGCACAGGGCTCCACACGACATTCTTGCTGCAGAGTCACGTGCGGTCCCAGGACCAGGCCCTAGGGGCCCCGAAACGCCCGACGTCGTCAGTGAGTCGAACCTGGCTTCACATTTGGGTCCCTGGAGAGTTTTAAAAAACACTGATGTCCAAACAAAGCGAGAACCACCAGCGTCAAGGCCTCAGATGAGATCGGAGCCGTGAACTCAGCGTCTGGAGGTGGGGTCTGGACGGCGGTCTGTGACACTCCCGTGACTCCGAAGACCCCTGGCTGCGGCGTGAGCACCCCCAGTCTGGGACGCCTGTCAGCACACTAGCTGGGGGAGCAGGAGGTGGCTGACAGGGCGGGCGGCAGCCACCGCGCATCCTGCGGGACAGCTGCCGGGCCGGGGGCTGGCACGGAGCCGGACGGTGCCGCTTACGTGGGCCGCAGCCCGCCAGGCTCTGCCCCCGAAGCCGTGTGGGACCCCGCGGCCTCCCCTCCTTCCGCCCGCCCAGCGCTGAGGCCCCAACCCCTTCTCCCTCGCCCAGCACGTGTTCCGGACAAACCTTCCTGCGTTTTCTCCTGTTCTGGTAAAATAACAACAATACGCTCGTTTCGTTCCCCCCCAAAAAGAGTCCAATGTCCTCAGGTGTTTACAGGGAACTCTCGGCACAAAACATAGGCTTCTGGCTTCTGAAACCAGCTCTGAATCCAAGACATTGGGTAGAGTTTCTGAGAAAATAAATTTTTAATTTAATGATAACCAATAAATCTAAGGAAAACTAAGTTCTAAAACTTTCATCCTAAGAGTAATTATTTAGATTTTGAAAATGCCATTCTTCCTAAAAGCTAAAACATGTTAATCCTATTTACTTTGTTTTCACAATAGAGAAGCCAAGAGAGGCAACTTTATCCCCTTTCTGATAAAAATGGAAAATCCGAGATGAATAAAAAGATCATATCAGCAACAGGCAACCGAGGCCCAAAACTTTGAACTTCCCATAGGTCGGTGGTGACATTCCAGGACCCAACCCGCCACCATCCCAGAACAGCACGGGCCTGGCACCAAGAGTGACCGATGCCACCGTGCAGCTCCCGGAGCAGAGATGGCCTCAGAGGTGCCCCGCATCATCTAAAACGGTGCAGACTCAGGAAGAAGCCCCGGTCTCCACGGCAACTGACACCGAAGCGACGCACAGGATTGATCCACGCAGGGCGGGGCGGCCGACGGGTCCTCCCTGCGCCTGTCGCCCGCCGGCCCACGGGTGCTGCTCCCCGCCTGCCGCCCCCTCCCAGACGCGCACGGCCTCGGGCCATGGCCATCACCGCTTTCTGTTCCCTTTGTGTCCCTTACAGGGGCCTCGTGGTGGCCACAAGCTCCAGCCAACAACTCTGGCGGCAGGTGCCAACAAGGCACTGTCCCCACGGGGGCTGTGATGTCACAAGGAGACATCTGGGCTCGAGGTGGCACCTCTGATCTGCGGACCTCCCAGCAGCTTCGTTTGATCTGAGCGCTGTGTGACCACACGCAGCTCAGGCTCCTCAGGGGAGGAGCCCGGATTTAAGGCCGTCCCCTGAAGAGAAGGCTAAGCATTTGCATGTTTATGCTGCACCTGGGACTAAACCTCTGGGTGACCAGGTGGGGACCGTGCATACGCTCTGCCTGGCCCCCTTGACCAGGACGCAGCTCCCGCCAGCCCAGGTCCCCACCAGGCCTTGGAAGCCCCTGAATTCCCGACAGGCCAGGAGCTGCCTCTGTGCCCGTTACGACTTGGGGCTCTCAAGCATCAAGAAGACACAAACCCTAAATCAATCTCACACCGGAAACACGCCCGCACGTGTGGCCTGTGCACGGTGCTCACAGAGCACAGCCGCGGCCCTCGCTCTGCCCGGGGCTGGGAATTTGGGAATTCAGGAATGCTGGCCTGGACGGCTTCTGCCACCACCTCCCGGACACGTGCGTCTGCAGGAGACACAGTGAGCAGGGCACGCCCTGAGCCCAGCCAGCACTGCAGAAGCAGCGGTAGCCGGCAGTGTCACCGTCACCGTCACCGGGCACTGTGCTGCGCTCGTGGTGGGGCCTGGGTTCCACAGAGCAGGAGGCAGAGCACAAGGGCCTGTGACTGGGAAGCGCGGGGCTGAAGACGGAGCCGTGTGCCCAAGTCCCAGAGTGCCGGGAGGACAGAGCTGCCGTCGCACCAGCCAGCATGTCCCCCCAGGCCGGCAGAGGGCTGTGACCCAGCCCAAGCACAGACAGGAAGGTCCCCAGGCCTCAGCACCGGCCAGCGCCCGGCCACCGGAGCTGCCTGACAGCTGGACTGCAGAGCCGGACACGGCGCTCAATGAGCAGCCCAGGGCTCGGGGCAAAAGTGGGGCTTTTGTTCCCACCCGTGCACACCGCCAGGGCCCGGGGCTGCCCGGGGCTGGGGCAGCTGTGGGGGGGGGGCCCTTCCGGCTTGTCTGCCGAGGCGCATGTCCTTGATGCCCCGATCTGCCCACCCCGGGTCTCTGGCGTCTGAGACGCGCTGG
>NW_024343532.1:0-659 GCF_902729225.1 Pteropus medius
CAGAGATAATGCTTCTTTCCTCTGGATGTAGGGAGGTCACCCCTCACATAAGTGTTTTATGCTCTACTTCATAAAAGAAGGGCAGGGAAACTCTGGAAAATGGAAAAAGAATTTTATTAAATTCTTTCAGTTTAAAATATTTAATATGCCGAGGTATCATATTTTGAGGAAGTGTGTCAGGAATCCAGTCTTCATCGAGGTAGCTTTATTCTTTCTCTTCAAAATATCTACAGAATAAAGCATTCTCTATCATTCACTTTTCAGCAAATGATGCTTTCAAATGATGCTGTATGTACCCTTCAAGGCTTACCATGTCAGTGCCCACAAGACCAAGCCAGATCAAAGTGATCCCAGAGCTTGAGCAGGTGCAGTTAGTAGCCAAATGACCCTAAGCTGAACTTGAGAGCACAGAAGAACCAAGATTCACAGAACTTGTGACAGCGGTGCTACTGTTGCCACTTGGAACTCTTTAATAAGCGAGAGGTCTGTCAATAAGGAAGATCCGGTGCCCAGACCAGATATGGACACATACGGGACAGGCTAATTAAACTCTGCTGGATCAAAACTTCTGTGTTCCCTTTTACCTTAGATGACTTAGTTCCCAGATTGTCCAATCAGACCCCCTGAATTAGAATTAATAAATATGTATAATCTTTCCT
>NW_024343533.1:0-4877 GCF_902729225.1 Pteropus medius
TAAAATAAATCCTAACCATATTTTTAACCCTAAGACTAACAATAACCCTAACACTAAATTTTAAATTAACAATAACATGACCCGAATCCCTCACCCTAACCTAACACTAACTCTAACTCAAACACTAAAACTAATCCTAACACTAACCTAAGCCTAACATTACCCCTAACCCTGATCCTAACTCTAAAACTAAAGCTAATCCTAAACCTAATTCTAACTCTAATCATAAATTTTACATTAAAATTAACTCTAATCCTAACTCCTTACACTAACCCAAACCCTAAATCTAAAGCTTACCATAACACTAACATTAACTCTAACTCTAACCCTACCCCTAACATAAATCTAACCCTAACACTAACCATAAACCTAACCCTCATCTAAACTTAAAAAAAAAGCCCTAAAGATAACCCCAAATTTAACAAAAGCCTGACGCTAACTCTAAACCTAATACTAATCCTAACACTAGCCACTTACCCTAACCATTAACCTAAAGATAACTCTAACCGTAAACCTAATCCGTAAACCTAACCCTAAATTGTACACTAATTATAACCATAACCCTCACCCTAATTTTAATTCTAATCATAAACCTAACTTTAAAACTAACCCTAACCCTAACACTAACACTAACAATAACCTTAACACCTTATTCTAACCCTAAACCTAACCCTAACCTTAACTCGAACCCTAATCCTGATACAAACTCGAAAACTAAAGCTAGTACTAACACTAATTCTAACCTTAATTATGAATTTTAGAATGAGAATAACCATATCCCTAACACCTTATCATAAACCTAACGTTAATGTAAACTTAACCCTAAACCTAACGCTAAACTTAACCGTAACCCTAAACAAAACCTAAACTAAACCTAATCCTAACCTAACCTCTTATACTAACCATAACCCTAACCCTAAACCTAATCTTAAAATTAAACCCTAACTCTAACCGTAACCCTCACTCTAACCCTGATACTAACGCTAAAACTAAAGTTAATCCTAAATCTAATTCTAACCCTAACCCTAACCATAACCTTAATTCTAACCCCAACCCTAACCTAAAACTACCTATAACTCTAGCCGCAATCATGAACCTAAACCTAAACTAAATCTGACCCGGACCCTAACAGTAACCCTAACCCTAACCTAACGCTAATCATAATCAAACGCTAACCCTAACACCTTACCATAACACTAAACTTAACCCTAAACCTAACCCCTAACCCTAAACCAACCCTGATTCTAACCCTAAAACTAAACTTAATACTGACCCTAATTATAACCCTAACCCTAATACTAAGCTTAAACCTAAATTTAAGTCTAAAACTAACCCTAATCTAACTTTAACTCTAATATTAACACAATTCTGATCCTAACCCTAAACCTAAAAATAATCCGAAAACTAATTTTAACCCTAATCCTAAATTGTACAATAACATTAAAAATAACCTAAACCATAAACATACCCCTAAAGTAAACCTAACCAGAAACCTAACGGTAGCCCTAACGTTACCCTAAAACTAACCCTGACCCTGATCCTAATCATAAAACTAAAGCTAATCATAACTTAATTTTAACCTTAACACTAAATTTTGCACTAATAATATTCCTAACTCTAACCCTAATTTTAACTAAAACCTAATCTAACCCTATCTCTAACACTTACATTCACCCTAAACAGGTCCTAACCCTAAAACTAAAGCTAATCCTAATCCGAAGTCGAAACCTTACCCTAACCCAAACCCTAACCGTAATCCTAACCACTTACACTAACACTAACCCTAAGCTTAAATCCTAACCCTAACCCTAACCCTCACACGAATCACTAATCCCGAATAACCACTTACCTAAACCTAACCTTAACATTTAACCCTAACTTTAACACCTACCCTAACACTAAGACTAAACCTAACCTTTACTCTAACCCTTCCTGAAATGTAAAACTAAGCCACTCACTAACATTAACCCTAACACTAACTCTAATCAAACCTAAAACTAACCCTAACCCTACCCCAACCCTAACCCGAACATGAACCCTAAGACTTATCCTACTCTAAAACTAAAGCTAATCTTAACCCTAATTCTAAACCTAACCTTAAGTTTTACACCAATAATAACCCAAATCCTAACCACTTACCCTAAGCTTAACCCTAAACCTAATCCTACACTAATCATAACCGGAACCCTAATGATAACCCTAAACCTAACCTACCCTAACCCTAACCCTAACACTGATCCTAACTCTAACCACTTACACTAACCCCAACACTGACCCTAAATGAAACCTAACTCCTAGCCTAAACCTACCTCCTCACTTTAAACCTTAACCTATCCCGAACACTAAACCCTAACCCTAATCATAAACTTAACCCAAACCCTGATCCTAAACCTATAACTAAAGCTAATCCTAAGCCTAACACTAACCCTAACCCTGTTTTACGCTACCAATATCCTTAAGCCTAACCATTTACCCTAAAACTAACCCTAACCCTAAATTTAACTCTAAAACTAACCCGAATGTTAACCTTAACCCTAAAGCTAACCATAAACCTGATGCTAACTCTAAAACTAAAGGTAATCCTAACCCTAAGCTTAACCATAAACCTACCTATAAATTTAAACCTAAAACTGATCCTAACACTAAAATTAAAGCTAATGCTAACCTTAATTCTAAGATGAACACTAACCCGACCCCTACCACTAATTTTTACACTGACAGTAAAACTAAATCTGACCACTTAACATAAACCTAACCCTATCCCTAATTATTATCATAAAATTAAACCTAACCCTAAACTCATTCTAACCTAAACTCTAACAGTAACCCTAAGTCTGTTCTTAACACTAAAACTAAAGCCAATCCTAACCCTAATTCTAATGCTAACCCTAAATTTTGCACTAAGAATAACCCTAACACTAACCCCATATCCTAACCCTAAACCTTAATCCTAACTCTAACCCTAACTGAACCCACCCGTAACCCTAACCCTAAAATTACTCCTTACTCTAAAATCTTACCCTAACCCTAAACTTAACCTTAACCCTAACATAACCCTAACCCTATCCCTAACTGTAAACCTACACTTAACCCAAACCAAAGGCTAAACCTAACCATAACATTAACTATAAACCGACTCCTAAACTAAACCTTACTTGAACCATAATGGTAATACTATCCCTAATCCTAATCCTAAACCTAACCCTAACCCTAACCCGACCCTAACTCCAACTCTATCCCTAACCCTAACCAAACAAATAATGATAAATCTAATCCTAATTCTAAACCTAACCCTAAACTAATCCAAAACCTAAAACTATCACCAACCCTATCCCTAACCATTACCCTAACTTAACCCGAACACTAACCATAACGCTAACACTAATACTAACTCTAAATTCTTACCCAAACCTAAACTCTAACCTTAACCCTAACCTAAACATAACTCTAATCTATTCCTAACCATAATTCTAACGCTAACACTAATCCTAACTCTAACCTCTTACCCTAAAGCTAACCCTAAACATATCTGTAACCATAACCCAAACCAAAGCGCTAAATTTTACACTAACAATAACCCTAAATTTAATCCCAGACCCTAACCCTAACCCTAACCCTAACCCTAATTTAGCTCTAAAGCTAACACTAACTCTAACCTAACCCTAAATCTTACCCAAACTTTAAAGGTAAACCTAACATTAACCCTAACACAGATCCTAACCTAAATCTAAAGCTAAGCCTAACCCTAATTCTAACCCTAACCATAAGTTTTACACTAAGAATAACCCTCAACCTAAATCCATACACTAAATCCAACCCTAAAATTAATGCGAACCTTAACCCTAACGGTAAACCTAACACTAACCCTATCTCTAACCTTAACTCTATCACTAAATCTAACCCTAAACCCTAACCCTACCCCAAACTTAAACCAAACTCTGACTGTAACCCTAAACTAATCCTAGCCCTAATCCTATCCCTAACAGTAATCCTAACTCTTACCCCTTATCTTAACTGTCACCCTAATCATAACTGTACTCTAACGCAAACCATAACTCTAAAACTAACCGTAATCCTATCCCAAACCCTAACCCTAACGCTAACACCAACCGAAATCGTAAACGTGACCCAAACACTAACACTAACCCAGATCGTTACCTTAAATCTAAAGCTAATCCTAATGCTAATTCTAAACCTAACCCTAAATTTTATACTAAGAATAACCCAAACCTAACTGCACTGACAATCCTAACCCTAAACCTAAGGCTTACCTTAACCCAATAATAACCCTAACCCTAACCCTAACTCTAAACTAAAACTAACCCTAACCCTTACTCTAACCTAACTCTGAAGTGAATCCTAACCATAACACTAAACCGAATGCTAACCTTAATCCTAACCTTAACACTAATCCTAATCATAATCCCATACCCTAACCCAAACCCTAAACCTAACGCTAATCTTAACCCCAACAGTAACCCTAACGATAAACCTAAACCCTAATCCTAATCAAAACCTGACCCTAAACCTAACCCTAACCCTAAAACGAACCCTAACCGTAACCATGAACTGCTATTAACCCTAATCCTAACACTAATACTACTTATAACTCTAACCTCTTACTCTAACCCTAACCCTAAATATAATTTTAAACTAACCCCAAATATAACACTAAACCTAATACTAACACTACACCTAACCATAACACTAACCCAAAGCCTGACAACCAACTCTAACTCTAAACCCTAAACTTACCCCTACTCTAACCCTAAACCAATCCCTAACTCTAAATATTACATAACAATAACCCTAACCACAACCCCTGACCCTAAACCGAACCCTAGCCCTAATTTAACTCTAAAACTAACACTACCCTA
>NW_024343534.1:0-454 GCF_902729225.1 Pteropus medius
GGTTGCGGTGGGGGCGGGGCTTGGGGCGGGGCTTGGGGCGGGGGGATGGAGGAGCGTCCCAGATGCAAATCTTGCTCTCGCCCCAGGACAGAGCCCTAACAGCTCTTCCGCCGTGCCTGTCCCCACCTCCGCGGCCCGCGCAGCTGGCTCTCGCCCTTCGCCAGCCCTCCGTGAAATCTCCTGACGGTTACCCTCAGGACTGCTGTCACCTTCCCTTGTGGAGGTCCCCGTCATGGCCTACTTTGGGATAGTCATGGCTTTGCAAATCTTTCTCTAAATCTGGAGCTCCGTTACTGTTTCTGCCCCCTTTCTTCCACAGGAAACAACTGCAACAATGGCCAGAACAATAATAATCATCAATGCAGCTAATAGTTTCAGAGCTGCTGTGTTTGCCAGGCACGGGGCCAAGGCCCTTATGTGGATGAACTCATTTCATCTCTCTCTCTCTCATCTC